>NC_030114.2:1258028-1572535 GCF_900002335.3 Plasmodium chabaudi chabaudi
TATGACATTGCCAAAATTGTAATAAGGAAGTTACATATGTAAAATGTGGTTATTTTATTTATAAAAGTTATGATATTCATAAATTAATATAAATTATCAAACTCGTTTTTTATAGCTCAACCAAAATAGAATTTATTTTTTATGATAATAGTGATTATAACATTTGTTGTAAAATAATTTTTTACTGTCTTATTAATAAGTGTGTATTTATTTATGTGTGTATGGAGAGTGGAATTAATTAAAATGGGTGTAGAGTGAAAATGAAAAGTTATATAGAGAACTATTTATTATCTGTCTGAAATAAATTGTTTATTATATACAGCAATAGACATTTATGTACTTCATTTTCATAATGTGTAATATTTCATGAAATATAGTATAACCTAATATGCATACATTAATATATACCTATGTGCAAATATGTGAGAAAAATGTGTAACGGTGTTATATATTAGTATTTGCCAATACTGTAAATTATATTTATAACATAAATTGTTTCAAGAATGCACAAAAGGAAATGAAAAACATATTTTATAATTTATTAAAGAATTTAGCCATAAATTTTACTTTTATTTTGCTGATAATAAATATATATGGTTTTAAACTAAGAAATGAAATCCCAACGATAGAACAAAACGGATTAAAAAATGATCAAGCTATAATACCAATTCATAAGGTAATGTCTTACTTTAACAAAGAAACTATAATATTAGAAGATAGTGAAATAAAAAAAATAAATATTGAGGATAATGTATGCTCAAATTTAATTAAAGATCATGAATATATAAATAATCCATCAAGTAAATCGTTCAATCTTGAAAATGAAGCCCATCAAATCGATATAAGGTATGAAAGAAATGTATATTATCATGTAAAGGAAACTTTAAAAGTTTTGGATTTTGATGTATGTAATAAAGTATTAAAAATAAAAATTCCTATAACTAACGATCTATGTGAATATGAAACTTTTAATCGTTATATTTTAAAAGTAGAATATTTAAAAATTGTAAAGAGTGTGAAAATGCTTCAAGATATGTTAAAAATCGGAAAATTTATTTTAATAAAAATAGAAGACAATTTCGTATTAAACACAGATATAGCTAATTTTAATAAAGATGAATATTTTGTGTTCAGTGGGGAATTAAAAAATAATTTAATATCTATTGATATATCAGATTTTATAATAAAACAAGTATGCCCTGAAAATATTTCTAAAAAAAAAAATGATAATAATCCAGAAAAAATAAATCCACATGAGGAAATTTTGGATATAAAAAAACATGTTACATTTGTTTTTTTAACATCTCATTCACTGAGTGGTGTAATTATTTTTCACGAAGTTGCAACACATGCCAATAATATAAAACCCCACATAAATATTCGAAATATTGTAAAAATAAAAAAATGTAAGTCCCCAAAAATTGAAAGTTTATGGTCTTTCATTTAATCAATATAATTTATTTCATTTTTTTTTCCTTGCACAGCTATAAAGAAAGAATACATAGATCTAGAAATGTCGTCACCATGCTATAACGCATGTGATGATAAGCTTTCATATCAATGTAAATATAATAAATGTACAGAGAAAGATACAACGTTTTGTGATAAATACTTTTACATAAGTTTTAACGAATGCTTACCTATGGCATGTGAAGATATGTTAAAGAGTAAAAAAAAATAATATAATAGCTAGCTGCAAAATGAATGTACACAATTGTTAATAGTCTTGTCTATTTTTTTCACACATTATTTTAGAAAACATTCCAAGTAATAAAGATGAAAATAATGCATCTCCAGAGAAAGATGTGAAATATGAAGAAGAAGAAGATATATATGGATATGAAATGACAAGAAGGGGAAAGAACAAAAAATTGAGTTTATTTATGTGGATAATAAATAGTAAATAGCTAAATTTCAATCACTAAAAAATATATTATGCCTATATAATTGTACTTCTTTTATTTGAAAAAATATGTAATGTCTAAATATTTTTATAAATGTATCTCTAATAATTTTTTAATATTCAGATAAAAGCATTTCTCTCGGTATATTAATATTTTTTATTTTTGCAATCATATTTGGATGTCTATATTGCTATTTTCGGTAAGTTCTTTTTCCAACTAGTATATATTTATTCTTACTTTTTTTATTTTATAAAATGCATACAAGAATATAGAAAAATAAACACCGATTTTCTTTTTTTTTTGTAGTTCTATGGTGGGCTTTCATAATGATGAAGAATATTATATATCAAAATACAATTAGATTATAAGATATTATAGTTTTAAAAAAAAATGTTTAAGTGTATCAATTTTTTTATTTGCATAATATAATTTTATTTTTTTAATTCATTTCGTTTATAATATATTGAAAAATTTGTTGTTGTTTGTGATGGCAATCGTTATTGCCCACTTTTGTAGAACATACAAAATTTTATACAATAATATATTTCATGAAAAAAAACTTTTTTAATATATTTTCTTTTGCAAAATTGCTTTAACTTTTTAGTATGATATAATATATTTTAAAGAGTTTATTATACGCGTATTATCGCGCATAGTATATATATTATAGCATTTAAAAAAAAAATGGAAATTGACAACTTATACAAAAATAATGTATTTTTGCGAAAAACGTAAAAAAAATAACGTAATATAAAATAACAGGGTATAATGGAACTTCCCAGTTTGCCATTATAAATATACGTTTTTAATGAATACTGGTAGTAGTATTGTTTAACTATTTTGGGGATGGATTACTCAGAAGGATATTCACAAATATAATTTTATTTTACATATATTGCATTTATTTCTTTTAATCCGTTCGTCTTTATTCACTGTTTAGCAAATTCTTCAAGTAGTATGGGCACATCCGTTTTGCCTATCGTATTAAGGGGAAGAAAAAAATATAATAAAGTAAGACATGCTTATTGCATATAATACATATGCATTTGAAATGTACGAACATTTTTGAATCCAGTTTTATTTTAATTTACCTGTTCATTTGTGGATATTAAATCAACTAAGTCAGTTGTTATGGGATATTTGGGCTTTAACGAATTAAACAGTACAGTACATTCGGCTCTAAATAAGTGAATAAAAAAAATTAGTTAGTAAAGGTCTACATAATTCGAGATATAAGTAAACAGTATATATATTTTATGTGCGCATAAGAAATGGAAAGCATTTTTAGCTACACCCAAATGTGATCATATTTATTGTATATTTTCTTTTAAAAACTTACTCTGGTAACATAAAAAAAATGTAAAATAGGGAATGCTTGAAATCTGGCCATAACATGGATATACACATTAAACATCCTTTCCATATGAATTTATTTGTCCATATTTTTTTTTGTATTAATAATGGGATGATAATACTACTAACAAATTCTCTTAATATAATTATATTTTTTGTTACTTGACATAAAAATCTTCCATATATAGGGAATATAGAATCAGCATTTTCTGCTAGTTGTTGAATAATATTAGCTATATCTTTTATTGTAATATCGTTAGCCATTTTATTGTTTTCTTGATCGTCTAATTGATTTAAATTAACTTTTGTTACAAAATAATCCAACATAATTCTTTGAATGTTTTTATTTTTATTTAAATTATAATAAAAATAAAAGATTTCGATATTAGTTATATAATAAGATTCATTTTCATTTTGTTTTTCCATAATATATGAATAAGGCAATTTAATAATATTATCAATACAGGTTTTTAAATTTTCAATTTTTTTATTTTCATCCATTTCATTTTTAATTATTTCATTAAATATATACAAAGTTTGATCTTTTTTTAAAAATCCAATTAATTCAATAATAAAAAATATATTATTATTTTCTAAGTACAAATTATAACAAAAGTTTAAAAAATCGACATGAGCTTCTTCTGTAGGATGAGAAGGATGTTCATACATTCTTTTACTAATATATTTAATGATTTCTATATTAATATAAAAAGGTGTATTTATATGTGAATTATCATCAGTGCCTTTTTCATTTGTTACGGATGCAGATTCAGATTTTTCTTCATCTTCTGCTACATTATCTTTATTTATTTTAGTATTTTCTTCTTCTAGTTTCGTATCACTATTTTTGTTATCTACATTTTCAGATTCACCATAATTTATTTTATTATTATATTTTAAAATTCTGAAAATTTCTTCATGATATAATGATTTAAGTGAGGATAATGCCTTAATAAATTTATTTAATAAAATTTCTCTGACTTCTTTTTTAACACAATTATTATATGTAAATAAATATAAATGAAAAAACATCGAGGATTTTACACATATACTTAAATAGTTATCAATTGCATTTAATACAAAAGTAATAATTTCGCGTAAATCTGAATAATTTTCCTTATCATCACTATTATTGTTAACAGTTTTTATTTTAGTATCATCTAATAAAAGCTCTTGTAAAAGTGAAGGAAATTGTGTCCATAATTCATCTTTATTTTTTTCATAAAGTTGTTCAATATTTGATATAACAAAATTGCATAAAGAGTTTACATAATCAATACTAACAAGGTTAAGAAATATATTTGATTTTTTTATTTTTTCAAATAATTTATTATCTTCTATTAAATTGATTGCTTTTAAAAATAAAAAGACAAATATTTCTTCTAGTAGTATCTTTTGTGATATTTCATTTTTTTGTAAGCATTCTTTTTCTTCTTCTATATTGTTAATAATTATTTCATCTTTTATTTTATTTTCTTGTTCTTCATTCTCTTCTTTTGTATTATTGAAAAAATCAGTCTCTTTTAGAAACGCTTCCAATGTTTGAAAAATATCTGGGTTATCAATATTATTTGTATATTCATTTAGTTTTTGGTGAATTTGTTCAAAATTTTTTAAGGATCTCATATTTTGTTCATATATTTGGATATTTTTATCATTGGTAAATATAGCTAATAAATCATTATAGAAAAATGAAAAATTTTCGACTAAAAAATTATGAATAAAATTAATTAATTCTATAGGCCATAAATAAAATGCAAAGTGAGAAAAAAAGAGAATATCATTTTTTAAATGGGGTATATATATATTACATATATATAATAAAAATAAAATAAAAAGTTTATGATAAAAA
Source organism: Plasmodium chabaudi chabaudi (assembly GCF_900002335.3). Taxonomy (NCBI): domain Eukaryota; phylum Apicomplexa; class Aconoidasida; order Haemosporida; family Plasmodiidae; genus Plasmodium; species Plasmodium chabaudi. The sequence goes on from NC_030114.2 coordinate 1,263,138, forward strand.
TTGTATATCCTTTTTGTATATACATAAAAATTTAATGTATTATTATATATCCCCTTTGATGCTGTTATTAATTTTTTCAATAATGTTTTTATCTCATTATTTGAATTATATAATGTATTAATATATATAGCCAATACTGTCTTTTTCGCTTTTATATTATTATTTTTTTTTAATAAATTTGAAATTAGTGAAAAACTAAAAATATAATAATTCGATGAATTTTCAGATCTATAACTATATCGAATATAATAATTTATATTAAATCGTTTTGATTCTATTTCCTCTTCTTCATATGAAAATTTACTTAACCGGTTTTCCTTCTTCTTTAAAGAGGATGATATGCCAATATCTTTTTCTTCATGTTCGCTAGTCATAAAATCTTCTATATCTTCTTTTTTCTCTTTTGTATTTACGTCTATTTCTGTTCCTTCTTCATTTGAGAAAGTTTCCATATCTATTTTCTCAGTTTCTACATCAAAATAGGAGCATATACCTTCTGAGTTTTGATCACAGCTAAGTGTATCTATATCCTCATTATTACCATCGTTATCTTTTATTAATTTATTGTGCTCTATATGATTTATTTCATCATTTTCATTTGCAGATAATTCATTATTACAATTTTGTGGTTGTGTGCCATTCATATCTGTTTCTATTTCTTCCATATTTTGATCAGTTAAATTATTTGAACTTTTAATTTTGTTCATAATATTTTTATCACTTTCATTTTTTCCACGCATAAGATCATCGGTACTAGTATTATTAATATACCCTTTGTAATCTACATGTGTGTGTATATTATTTAACCACATAATAAGATATATAAAAAAGGTGAAAGGTAATTTGGGGGTTTCTAATATTTTTTCAATAAATGTTTTTATATACTGATCTCTATTATTTGTTAATAAATTATCATTATGTAAAAAATAAATAATAATATTAAATATTTCCCCATATAAGCATTTAAATTTATAATTTTTTTTTTGTAATTCAGATCGATAAACATGTTCATTATTTTTTAGTTTATTTTTTATTTGATTTAAATATTTATAACAAAATGATGCGTATCCTAATGTGTAATCTGGTTGTGTTTTTTTACCATTTGTCTTATAATTTACATCATGATCTTTTTCAGTTTCTGTAGGATGCTCGATAGTTGTATCTTTATTTTTATCTATCTCATTTTTTTCTTGTACATATGAATAAAAGAGAATATTATTAAGCATTTTAAATATCAATGAGTAATTCAAAAATGTGCTTTTATCTGTGTCAGTAAAAACGACCGTCGAATTAACTTTTATAATATATAAGATAAGAAAAAAGAATTTTAAATTTTCCCTCATCATATTGTTTAATATTATTCTTTTTACTATATTATTTATTATTTTTAAATTATTAATTTTTTTAATAAATATATTTTCTCCTAAAACTTGAACATTATTTTCAAGATTATTATTTATAATTTGTGAAAATAATAAAAAATAATATAATTCTATAGATCCAAGTACAGTATCATTATTCTTTACAGTTGTATAATATTTTAAATTGCTATTTAAAAATTGGGTATATATATCTTTGTAAAATAAATCAACAAAATTTGTTTCCACATTTTGCACACCATTTAAATATGTTCTCTTATTGTTTCCTTCTTTCATTTCTTCATTATCAAATTTTTTTTCATCACATATATGGGACGTAGAGTTTTTTGTTTGTCTTAATCGACTTGTCGTGTCTTCTTCATTTTTTTGATCTTTTAAAAAGCTTGAATGATTATTAGAATAATAAGATTCTTGGCTTAGCTCTGTTTCACAACTTATTGGATTTATTTTACCATTCTTAACAATATCCACTAAATTAATTTTTTTGAAACATTTTAATTGTTCATAATATTTTTTATTTAAATTAAAATTTGTAAGATATAATTTTTTAATAACTTGATTTATAAATATATTTTCTTTTTCTTCTTTTTTAAAATTTCGATTTTTAGAATCATTTTCATTCATTTTTACTTTTAAATAGGACATTATATCAATTTGTTCATTTCTTAATTTTTTATATCCATAACCTTCTTTTTTTAAAACATATTTATTCTGTAAATACTGATTATTAAGATCAAAGCTATCTTCAAAATTTATTTTCCCTTTACCTTCTTCTGCCTCATCTTCTTCACCATACAATTCTTTATCTAACTCTTTATTTATATATACACTATTAAGTAAATTTTTTTTTTTTTCTTTTAATTCTTCTGTTGTTCCATATATTCCCATAATGTTTAATAGGATAGTAATATATGAATAATAAAAAGGAAAATTTACATCAATTTTACATATAAGTATGCATAACTCGTTTTTTATATAATATAGTAAACAGTCAAATAATTCTTCTTTCGAATGTTTTATTTCATCATTTCCTTCATTTTTTTTTGATTTTTTGTTTCCTTTTTTTCCAGTTTCTTTATTAGGATTGTAAGAACCATGTGGGTCTGTATTTTGAATGGAATCTTTTAAAGACATTAATTTTTTAATAAGTACAAATATATTTTGAATAAAAAAATTTAGAATAAAAGGATCTATTCGAATTAAATAAAAAATGTTTCTCATTAAATGAGTTAAGAAAATAATATTATCTGCTGTTATTTCATTTATGTTACTAATTAAGTAATCTTCATTTATTAGATATTTATTTTTTTCTGTATTTTCTACATCCTCTTTTTCATCTAAACTCCAGTTTGGAGGCTTATAATAAATATTGTCATACATCATATATTTTTCACAACCTTCCTCATCGATTTTATCGGCATCATCATAGGTAGTATTCCCTTCCATGTCGTTATTTATTTTTTTTTTTTCACCTTTCAAAGCTTGTTTCTTATTTTTTATATTATCATCATTTAATTCATTTTCAGGAACATTATTTTTTTTTTCCTCAAAATAGTAAATTAATTTGTTAAAAAATTCCATTTTGTTTGTGTCTTTATTATGAGTTTCCGTTTCAGCTTGATCTTCACATGGTTCGTTATTTTCCTTTTTAATTTTATAAGTTTGTTTGCTATTTTTTAATTTGCTCATGACGCCAGGGAAACTAAACATAGAGGTTGAACTTTGTGTGTTAGTTTTTTTTTCTAAACAATCAAGATTATTATTGTATATACTGATAGAAAACAAAATCAAATCATTAAATAAACGAATATTTTGTTCTAACCATATTAATATAATTTCGTCAAAATTTTTTAAGTTAACTTTATTAGAAACATCATTTAAATATGTTATATCAAACATCTCATTAATAATATGATGTACATATTTTTCTTGAGATAAGATTTCTTTAAATATATTTTTTTTATTTCTTAATATATGAAAAAAATATAATATTTCTTTTGTAAATATTAACATTAAATTTTTAATTATATCATATTTATATGGATTTTCTTTAATATATTTCTCAAAATTATAATTTAACAAAATATTAAAAATCTTGGATTTTAATATAACATAGCTATGGAACCCTTCTTTTATCTGCTCTAGTTCATGTCGTTTCTCATCAAAGACAACAGTTGGTGGATCTCCATCCACGTTTTCAATAGTTTTATCTGTGTCATTATATAAACTTGTACGTACAAACAATAATCCTTTTAACAAATATATTATAGTTTTTTTTAAATACTCAATTATTTTCACAAGATAATGTTTTTCTTCAATAAGGTTTACAAAATAAGATATGATTAAATAGGAATAGTTTTTATTTATTCTTATTAAGGAAAAAAAAAATGTTAATATTCTAATCATTAATTTTTCTTTAAATATATGATTATCATTATACCCACTACCATTATTTATGCGTTCTAATAATATACTAATATATGGAATTATGTATGTGTTAATTATTTTACGATTTTTCTCATTTTCATTTCTAAAACATTTAAGGAATATCTGTTCTATCTCATTTATATTTGTAACCAAGACATCTTCGCTTTCTTCATTGCTTTCAAGCACCTGGATTATTTTCGAAATTCGTTTTTTGTTTATTTTTAGCATCTATATATATGTATGTAATATAACACAAATCAGACAAAAATTATAGAAGACTTTATATATCATCACTTTATAATTTTATTACAGGCCCCTGCATATAGTACATATATCTATACATAAGTATAGGCCAGTTCATATATAAATATAAGTATGCATTCGGAAAATATTACAATAATACTTGATATGTGATATAATAATGCAAGTGCTATGTTAACTTATGACACCCTTCATGGTTTTGCATATAATAGATCTTAATAATAATCAATGAATTTCCAATTTTATAACTATTACAAGAATATATTGTTCAATTTTTGGGGGAATGCACATATATATATTTACATAAAACGAATTAATACTATTTTGGTATTAATATATTTTTTCCTCATGTTTTTTCCGTCGTGGTTAATTTATATATATATATATATAATACTGTTTAATTATATTAAAAATAACAAATTAAAGAAAAAAATGGAAAAAGAAAAAAGAGAAAAAGTATGCAAAAAAAAAGAGGAAATAATAATAAACCCGTTACCACAAAAATAAAATTGCAGTTTAAGAAAAATTACCTTATATATTTGTTGATGTATGGTGGGTAATATATGCGCATATAAATTTATTATTATACAATCATATTTTTTAATATTTTCGGCGTGGGAAAACGAAAAATAAATTTAAAAAAAATCATTTATATTTAATTTTATAGTATTTTATATTTTTTTTTATTTATACAATAATATATATAATTTTTTTGTTTTATTTTTCGTATAAAATAAAGAAAACGTAATTATCAATATTAAAATGGAATACCATTTAAATTAAATAATTAAAAAATTGACATAATAATATTCAGAAGATCAACGATCAGAAGAACAGGCCATATCCATAGTATAATTTTTATGATAATAATTTTTAGTAGTTATGTCAAATATATATTAAGGCATACTTTTATATGATTGTAATTTTTTAAAAGAGTAATATCAGATATATATACATATATATTTTTTTCTTTTTTGGATGCATTTTTAAGGACTATTATTACGTTTGTTCAGACTTTGTATAGATATATCGTATGTCTATATATAGGTATTGGCATACAATATATTTTTATTATTTTGATATTTTACTTATACGTAATTACGCAAAATTATTTAGAATATTTAAATGAAGAATAGTATCCATACCTTTGCATAGACAGCTTCGTTTTTATAAATCCAATGTTGAGAAAAACTAAAATAAGCTTTGTGGAATTTGAGAAATAGTAAACAAAACGAATGTATATACATATATGATAGCTAGATCAGTGAGCTATCTGAAATAAACTACAAGAGGGTGTTGCGAATAATACAAATAATAGTTTACTAATCTAATGCATAAATAAAAAATGATAGAAGGACTATATGTTTTTTTTGCCAATGGGCAATTATTAATACAACGGAATTACCGAAGTATGACAAATAAAAATGATTTAAAACTGTATGTAAGTAAATATATAAAAACAAAACGATTTTATGAACATCCAATAGTAGAAATAAATAATGTATTTTTTTTAAACGTAAGTATCAATGAAATAGTTATAACTGCATTAACAAAAAATAATGCAAATATTTGTTTAATTTTCAATTTTATTTATAAATTTATTGAAATATTAAAATATTTTTTTGATGATGAAATATCTAGAATAAATATTATAAATAATTTTGTTTTAATTTATGATATATGTGATGAAATTATTGATTATGGATATCCACAAATGTTAGAAATAAGCGTGTTAAAAAATTGCTTACAAAGTAAAGTAAAATATTATAGTAGAACATCACAATATTTTCATAAATTATCAAATGAATTCAAATGTGGAAATAGCTTGATTGAAGATATAATACATGATACTAATTTGGAAAACAAAAGTGAACATTTGCATAAAAAATATTATAATTTTAATGACAAAAGCAATAATAGTAATAATAATAAAAAAATAAATGATATTAAAAAAATGAATAGTTTTGAACTAAGTGAAAAAAATAAATTAAAAAATATAGGTAAAGAAGCATTAAACAGAATTAAAAATAAAATAATAAATAATATTGCCAAACAACCTAATAGTTTTAATTATTTGACAGGAAATTGTACATGGAGAACTAATAATATTTATCATAAAAAAAATGAAATTATTATAGATATATTAGAAGTATTAAATGTAACAATAAATAATAATAATTTGATATGTGCTCATATAAATGGAAAAATTATTTTAAAATGCTTTTTATCTGGTATGCCAATTTGTGAACTATCCACAAGTAACAAATTTAATATGTTAAATAATAAAAATGTAGCATCAATTGATGGAGAAAATAATGCAAAATATAATGAAAAGAAACGAAATGGTGAACCCAATTATGGTTCTAATAATATATTTGAAGATAGAAAAAATATAACAATTGACAATTGCATATTTCATCATTGTGTTAATTCATCAAAATATAATGATCATAAAATAATTACTTTTACACCACCAGATGGAGATTTTGAATTAATGAGATATACAGTAACAAAAAATATTCAAGTACCCTTTCATATTTCAGCTGTATATAATCCAGTATTTCAATATTCAAAATATTTAGACAAAAATTATTCAATAAAAAAATCAAAAGGTCTCAATTTCTATGATTATAAAAATACTAATAAATTTGAATATAAAGTTACTATTCGATCGAATTATAGTGGCCCTATGAATGCAACTGAGATAGTTATAAAAATCCCGATTTACAAATTTTCTGAAAATGTACATGTTGTATATAAATCTATAGGTAAAACAGAATTTAATAATGTTGAAAATGTAATAACATGGAAAATTAGCAAATTTCCAGGTTTATCTGAGCATACTATTAGAATATATTTAACATTAGAAAATCAAAATCAAATTTATTCGAATATGAATAATACTCAAAAAGTCGATGGACAATCTAAGGTTGTCTTGCATGTTAATACTGTTAAAAATATGAATACTGTGAAATTTTTAAATACTTATAAAATGCCAATCACATTGAATTTTAAAATACCTATGTTCACATCGAGTGGTATGTTTATTCGATATTTAAAAGTATATGAAAAATCAAATTATAAAATAATTAAATGGATCAAATACCTTACTGAGGCGGGCGCATATCAGTACAAGTAAAAAATGGGGTGGATAAAGGGAAAACGCTTTTTTTTTGAAGTTTTACGGAATTGTAGGCTTATATATGTATTATTAAAGCATACAAATTCCACAAATATTTCAACAAATTTTTATTTTTCTCAACTATATATGACTTTCGAATGATGAATATATTTCTTGTATACTAGGCATGTAGCATAGTTCAAGAATTCTTTAATTGTCGGCTATATATTTATTTGCTATATAAAAATATACTTATGTTTTAATTTTATTCCTTTCTTGTTTTTTTCTTTGTTTATTTGATTTACTACTATGTTTATATCACTTTTATTTTCCACATATATCAAATGTCTTTTGTATTGTCCTGCAGTTTAAGCAGTATTTTTTTATTTTTATTATTTTTATTACATTTTTTTTAATGGATAATTTTGTACCATATAATTATGATCATCTTATAAATAGCTGTTTGCTAATTACATGTAAGTTTATCCCCATATTTTTATGATTATTTTGTTTGCATGCATGTTGTTAATTTTCCGAATATTGTCTATCCACATGGATATACATATGATTGTATGTACGTTCCTCATGTAGTATATGCGTACAAATTTTAATAAGCTTATACTTTATATTTGTTCTTTTTTTTTTTCTTATTTTTTGTAAATATTATTATACGATATGCATACTTTATCGCATTTCTCGATTTTATTCTATGCCATTTTGCAATTTTGATAGAGAAAATAAAAGATATTATAAAACTTGATTATCATACTTTATAAAATTTGTTTTTAATAAATTTCTTTCGATATGCATACACATATTTAATCGATAAAAAACTTAAAGGAACATCAATAATGAATAATAATAAAGACAAAAAAAAACATGCATATACATATGCACGCACAACATAATGCATTAAAAATAACATTTCATGATGCTAAATTAAAACTTTTCGTTCTTTTTTTATTCTTAAATTTTATAATTATAAATATGGTATTCTAAATAAATATACATATGAATAAAAACATATATATATAATAGAACAAATTACTAAAACAATACTCATTGGAAGAATGAGAAGACATACATACACACATATGTATGTACATATATATGTAGAAAATCCTGTCTGGTATTTTTAAAATTTCACTTTGAAGCCCATCCATATAATATGGTACCAATCATAGAAATTCCAATTCCAATAGACGACCTTAGATCAATATTTTCGCCGAAAAATAGCTAAAAAAAGGTAAATGAAAAAATTGTGATAAAAAAATATCAATAATAATTTATGGTGATAAATAAAATTTCACAAAACTTGTCATATTAATATTCATATGTATTTAAAAATACCGATCCAATAATTAAAATTATAGCTTCTCTTCCTATACAAATTATACTAAGCGTTACTGAGGATGTGTGAGCTAAGAAAAAGGAACGAAAACATACACAAGTTAATGAGTAAAATATATATTATTTTATTTACAAAATATTTATATAATTACTGCACGATATTTTGACACTTTTAAATTATTTTTTATGCTTACAAATCAATGTGAATTCTGCTAAAATTAAAAATATGCTCATCACTGCACCGAGAGATACAAAACCAAGTGATGCTAATATTTGACCGATTGCCAAATTGTTGTTGTTGTAATCTGAAAAAAAAAAATTAATAGAGATAAATACAAGCATTTATGAATACATACAGCTACAATAGTGGAAATCCGCTATTCTTGTAAATATTTTTTTTGTCTAATGATCTTCTTACCATTAATAATGCACGGCATATCGATTAACAACGTCGGAATAGCTGAAAAAAATAAAATATCACATTTTAATTATTACAAACATTTAGGCGATATAAAAAATATAATTTATTAGATCATATATAATTCATTCTTACCTATAATTAGCATAGATATTTGATATATATGCAATAAAATTATGTGAGCTTTCATCGATGTCGATTTTAATAGCATGTCGGTAAAAACCCATTTAAATGATGAAGAAATGACATATATAATAAGTAGGAATATTCTGAAAGAAAAAAATAATAATACCATACATGTATATGTTTGTGTATATGGAAATTGTTAAACTTTAATTTTTGTAATTTGCTTCATTCATTTTTTAAATTACCCAAATAAGCTATCTATTTTTAATGTCGTAATGCTCATTATGACTCCCATTAAAATTGTGAGCTACAAGTAGGAAAAAAATAAAGTTAGATTTTGTAAATAAACTTCTGTCCATAATCTGTGTATGTATATATGCATAACAATATATTTTATTGCTCTACTAACAATTGATATGAGCAGAGAACACTTAAATTCCTTTAAGCCTGCGAAAAATTGGTGAACGCAAAAAGCCGATAAAAATGTAAAACGTTTGAATAGCAATATGTGCATACATATACATGTTTAACATTATTATTGTCTATTTGTTTGTTGATTTTGTTCTTATCATATTTTTACATGCAAATAGCTTAATTTTATAAAAAAAATATACTCACCAAATTTTATAGAAAGGAAATATATCAAAACCAAGGAACTAGATTTAATAACTGAAATAACTGGAATTTCCAGATATGAATAAGAACTATTTCCTGCTATGGAGCTTAAACCAAGAAGGGCGGATACTGAAAAAAAAATAAAAAAAAATAGGCAATAATTTAACATTATAATAAATAATATTGATAATTTATGAAAAACAAAGCTATTCACTTTTAAATATATACGAAATTTTGAAAGAAAAATTGTGCTTACTTAAAATTATATATCTTATGTACTGCCTCCTCGTTAGGCTTGTTGAACTTTTAATTTTTGCGAAAAAAACGAACTATAAATATAAAAAAATTAGTTGAAAATATTTGCATTCATATATATATGTTATCAATAATATTGTGTCGTTTCATATAAAAAATGTATCTCAATATCAAAGACGATATATCAGTTGAATTTTGTATTTCAATAAGGCACATATACATGCATGGCTTTTAATGATAATAAGTTATGCCCTGATATATGTCACATATAAATTGTAATCGCTTTTCTGGCATACCGTTTTAAGTATCAAATACATCACAAGAAACTCGAAAAATGAAACAATTTGCGTATAGTTAAACTTTTTTACAAAAATTATATATTTGGTTATCGTTGTACTAAATGAACCGAATGAAAATATACAGGAGATAAGGAAAACAAATTTTATTACATCTATAAATGAATTGTTTTTTTTAGAATAATTTTCTTTTTTTTGTGATGGTGCAAAATCATTATTTATTTTATCATTTTTTATTTCTTTAAGTTCATAAGCATCGTAATCATTATTTTCATTTTTTACTGATTCTTCATAATTAGTATCTTGATCTAAATTATGTTCAGGTAATATTTTATATTTCTTTTTATATTTTTGTACATGACTTTTTATATAATTACTGGCTTTCTTTTTTACAGTTTTCTTCTTATTTTCTGGTAAATAGTGTGACTTGATTGAGTTTAAATCTATAATACTGTTTATGCTTGTATCATTGTTATTATTATATGATTCGACGTCAAATAAATAATATTCGATTTTTTTATCATTTTTTTTGTTATTTTCATTGTTATTTCTAGTGATTATATTTTCTTCAATGTCATTTATATTTATGTCATTAATGCTTATACAATTTACAGTTGATTGATCATCTTCTTGTGTTATTTCATTTTGATCGGAGTTTTTTTTTTTAGCATATTTCAAAATACTATTCATCTTAATTCAAAGTATAATCAAAAAAAATTAACAGATCTCTCTGCGGGCATGCATATATTTATACACACATATATATATGCAAATAATATCACAGGGATGTGTAGATAGATCTATACGCATGTCTACATACACATATTCTATTTCTTATCACCAATAGTATTATATTCAATAATGTTCCATTTAAATAATTATACACATATACAGCCAAATATACTGCTATTAATTTATTTGTAATTAATTATGAAAAATGCATTATTATAAGTATATAAATGCAAATATAATGGTAAGAAAATAATATCCAATCTTATTACATAAATAATAATCCTATATCAAAATGGATAACCCCCCATGCAATAAGTACATGCATTAATATATATATGCATCCTTTCCGATATTACATTATACCGATAGGGTAAAACAAAGTATATAATATGTATGTATATAATTATATATATTATATATATATTATTATATATATTTATATATATTATATATACATACAATATTATTTATATATAAAATAAAAGAATATATAAATTAAATAAAATAAATATACAAAAAGAGAAAATGATTTAATCAATTTGTAAAAGAAAAATAAGATTAAAAAGTCAATAAATATAAATGAACAAATCGGAAAAAATATCAAAAAATATATAAAAATAAAATAAGGAAAAAATGAAATTACTTTTTCTAATTTATTTAAAATGTGCATATTATATTGATTTTCTCTTAGGTATGTTGAGAAAAGTATATTAATACAAAATCCAATTTAATTAATTATATATTATATATATATGTATTATATATACTATGCCATGAAGGCCCCTCCGTAAATATTTCTTACCTTTTATTATTTACCTCTGTTATTTATTTCGTTTTATTGGTGTATTATTTAAAATATTATTCTTATAATATAAATTTATTTTACATTTAATGTATTTAAAAATGTAATTTCCATAATTTTTCCATTTTCTACTTGTTCTTTCTTTGGGTTTGTTTTATTTTCTTTTAAATAAAAAATTCATAGATTAAAATATCTATAATACGTGATGATGCCAAAAACCTAAGCATGTTAGGAAAAAATTAAAAATTTAGAATTTACCAAAAAGCAAGAAAAATAAAATATACATATAAAAGGTATTATATAATATCCAGTATATGTATGATATCCCATTTTCCATTTAATTATCCATAAAAAATAATAAATTAAATACTAAGAAAATATTTTAAGTATAATTAGCATAAACCCTTTACTAATAGAAATTATATTTTATATTTTCCCTTATCCCTATAAAGCCGATATTGTAATAGTAGCTACATAGGGTATAGATTCTCTAATATTTTTTGAGTATTAAGATTATTTTTATTCAATTTTTTATTTTAATTTGTATATACAAAATATATATTAAATTCGATGGAATTTATCGTTCGGTTTATAAGTTTTCACATTTATAGCAACATTGAAATATATGCAACTATCATATACATGTACTTCATAATAGCTAGTAATCAATAAGCTGTTCATTACAAGTATCAACAAAGTATATACATACAAAAAAAAATATGCAAAACATGCGTCGAACTAAATGCTCTATGGGCATATATATGATTACTAAATAAATAAACGAATATATATATATAATATATTAGTATAATCATTATAAATTACAAATAGATCTTGCATGATTGAGTTGTGTTTCAGTACACTGCTTTTTATAATATGTATGTGCATGTATAAGTCAAATGCATGTAAAAGGGTAAATCTGGTTATATGGTATAAAAGTCTTATCAAATTTATATAAATGAATATATACATATGAGCATACGCTAATAAATACAAATTTTTGTACATTCATAGTAACAAAAAAAATTTTAATTAAATTCATTTTCAGTCTTCGTATGAATCTAAAAATTAAGGAGGGAAAAAAATATATGTATGTATATATATAATATAAACATATTCATGTAGATATTTCTCATAATGAAATAAATGAATAAATATCAGTTTTTTCTCATTACCTAATCTATGCCAATTTTTTTTATTTTCTTGGCCAAAATCTAATTTTGTTACAAAATCCAATGTACTTTCATTTGATAACTGAAAAAAAAATCGGAAAATAATGCAAATGTGTATAAATGTATTATTAGATGGAATGGTATACATTCGTAATATAAAATATTGGGTGTAAGCAGTATAAGGAAATATATCAAGCATATACAACTTTATCTTTTGTTTAAATAAACTTACATTATTTTTCAGAAGCTTTATAGAATTAGATACAATAGTTAAATATTGAATGAGCCTCTTTTGGTTCTCAAGTTTCCTGAAAATATTATCTCGGTTGTCTATAATGTTGTAGTGGCTTAAAAGTTCTTTATCATCTATTGGAACTTGGATTCCTAAAAATAAAATAAATTATAAAAAAATTAATAAATTGTATAGAGATACCACAGTATGACCATTTTAAACATTAATATTCCGATAAAATGACGAAAAAAACTTGATATGCATTTTAAGTATTTTTAAATTTATAGCCTACCGTTGACTTCTCGATTTAGCAATTTGCTTTGGATATATTTCTCTAGATTGCTTTCACAATCAATTGAGTAATCAAGAACATTGGCGAGGTGCTTATTTTTGGGGACTATGTTGTTCAAAAAATGTGCATAAATTTTGGTGGCAAACGGAACAGATATTAACATTTTGATTGCCCAGAATTGTAGTTTGACTTCTTCTTGTATTAATTCTTTAGATCTCGATTTTTTATTAATTTTAACATCTGTCAATGATAATAGGTGATTTCTGTATGCTAAATTTTGTTTAACATTTTTGTTGATTATTGACATTGTTGGCTTAACACCTGTAGGTGTAAGAAAATTATCTTCAAATAATTTACATCCCTCAAATATTTCTTCAATAATTTCAAAATGTACTGCATATGTTTGTTCAAAAACAATTTCTTTCATTTCATTTGCACAACTGACTGCTCTTTCTTTACAAAAATTATGTAATGCTTGATTTAACTCTTCAAGAAATTTGGGGTTTGTACTTAATAGGTATATATTTTCATCCAAATAATTATTTTTAATTTTTCTATTAATTTCTCCGAGTCCAGCTTTAAATACTCTATTTAATGCTACAGCTGCTGAACAGCTAGCTAATTTTGTTAAATATAAAATGTTACCACTTATGTTGGCTTGTAATAAATCGACTACTAATGGTTTCCAATCACTTTGATCAACAATATTGTGTATACTTCTCATCATTTGTAATAGTACTTCATCTGAAAATATTTTTTCTGGTTCTATTTTAGCAATATTATATTTAAGCCATTTACATATATATGTAATAGCCAATTGATTCAATATTTTCAAATCAGTATGTGGGCCAGCAATTCTTTTAAGAGCATCATCTTCATCATATATTTCTTCCATTGGGTCAGCATCTTCATCCATATTATCAGTGTAATCTGCATATAAATCATTAATTTTTATTGATACAACTTCATTATTTTTTGACAAATTTCTAATTAACACATCTTTAATTTTACTATTATTATTAAATACTTTGATAATTTCTGCTTTATCAAAACCAACCCATCCATCATCTCTTGTCATTTTATACCATACTTGTAAACCATTTAAAAAAAATAAATCGCTATTTAATGATTCTACAGGTTTTATAACTATTAATCTTTCCTTTTCAACAGATTTTACTTGTATTTGTTCTTCAACATTATTACTACGGAAAAAAAAATTTACTAAAATATTTTTACTTCGAGCATCGTTTGGAATATTTTGGACAACTCCAAACATACTGCTTTCTTCTTTTGCTAAAAGAAAACGTACAGCTTGCCCTACTTTCAACATTTTGTCATTTGTTCGTTTTTTATCTCTATCATTAAAGCTATCATAAATATCAGATCGTTTATTTAACGAGTTAATATTCGAATTATTATTACTGCTACTACTATTATTATTTTTTCCGATTCCACTATTATTTATAATGTTATTGTTTGTAGTTCCCATACTATTATTTCCTCCTGAGCTACTAAAATGGGTATTACTATTTGTGCTGCTATTTAAGTTGTTAATATTATTTATATTTGAACTATTACTCGATATATTATTACTAGTATTTGCATTATTTCCAATATTGTTTCCATTATTTATTCCTCCTATCATACTATTAGTGTTTGCGGTATTCGTAGTTATATTATTACCAATTTTTATATCATCAATACTTGAATTTAAATTATTTAACAAATCATTACAGTTGTTAAAATCAGAAATAACTGATTTATTATATTCATTTTCGTTTGATTGTTTTATTAAATATTCATTTAAATAAGTTAAAAAATTTTCATCATATAACCCTTGTTTTTCATATAATTCAATAGCTAAATCATTTCCATCTTTTAAATTTTCCATTAGTGTTCCACCATATTTTTTTAAAAAATCATCCCCATTTTTTGGTAAATTTAATATTGGATAATTTCCTGTTAATAAATTTGATATAATATTAACAAGTTCACGTATATATAATTTGACTTGTTCTCTAATACTTAGAATATTACCTTTGTTATATAATTCTTCTAATTTTTTAATATATATTTCCATTTTCGCTTTTTTTTTTTCTATTTTTACCTCAACCTTTCTTAATTGCTGTATTAATATATTCATAAATTTACTGTTTACTTCTTGTTTAAATTTTTCAACATCAAAACAATCAATCAATTCTTTTTTTATTGAATCACTACAATCATTTTCAAATTTGTTTAACAGTAAATCTAACACATTTTTTCTACCATTTAATATTTTAGAATACATAGATATTCTATTTGTTAAAAAATCATTTTTCTCTTTTTGTTCAATAGGTATCGAAAAAAGCTCCAATAAATATAAAGATAACATGTTATCATTATTATCTGTAATACCTCTCTTTTTTACTCGATCATGTAATTCTGTTAAAGTTTTGATAGTACTAAGTTCATTGTTTAAAAATTCTAAAGCCCTTGTTCCAACAACAATGCACTGTTTGTTTTGTAATCCAAGACCTGTACAAAAAAAGAATATAAAATGTGTATACGTATGTATGGGCATGGTATACCTTATGAGCAAACTAAAATAATGAACGGAATAAAAAATATTGTATAATGCAATGGTTATTACCTAATGGTTTTGGCTTCATAAAGAACTCTTTTAAATGATAAGGCCAATTGGCAGGATCATCAGATGCTTTTTTTACTAATATATATATGTCATTTGGAAAATTTTGAACATAATTACGAACAATTTTTCGTGTTAATTCTGAACCAGCTTTTGAATCATCTTTAATACCAGGTAAATCAACAAAGGTAGCATATATACCACCGGGTATAGATATTTCTACTTCTAACTCTTTAGCTATAATAGATTCACTTAAATTAAGCATAATAGCTTTCATTTTTTCATGTAAGTCATCTATGCTTACTTTTTTTTTATTTAAATAGCATTCTATTTTATTTGTTTCACTAGGTTTTAATATTATAACTATAGGTTGTTTAGTTCCTGTATCAGAACTTGTATATCCCATTGGACCTCCCATAATAAAATCTAAAAGTGTTGTTTTCCCCATTGATTGCTGACCAAAAACAACTAACCTTGGTAACTCGTTATGGATATTACATATTTTAAATATTTGTAAAGCATATAAATATAATGCATTTGCATTTGTTGTTTCTTTCATTTTATCATAAAAAACTTCCACTAGCTCTAGCATTTCTCGACTGATTGAATTCAAGTCGAAAATTTTATCTCCCACATTTCCATGCTCCATCGTTGCAAATATTCATAAAAATTAACAAATAATAAATTGGCCAATAGGCCAAACAAAAAGATTCAAAAAATGTGCCTAAATGAGGAACTGGGTAAATAAAATAAGGCACAAAGAAAATAAAAATACAATTTGGCAAACGGATTATATATTTAAAAAATAAAATAGTACAATATGTATATATATATAATATGATAAACGACGGAATATGTTTCTATCAGTTAATAAATATATGTATATTTGTACTATTGTACATAATTAAACCATTCTGATAGTTGTGTAATTTTGTTCGATTATAAGTTAAAAATCATCTCACTATGTCACTAATATAAATAATAAATTAATTTTGGTATTTATTTTACATTATAACTTTTTAAAGCCATAAAAATGCGCTTGTTTTTGATTAAAAATAT
Organism: Plasmodium chabaudi chabaudi; assembly: GCF_900002335.3. Lineage (NCBI taxonomy): Eukaryota > Apicomplexa > Aconoidasida > Haemosporida > Plasmodiidae > Plasmodium > Plasmodium chabaudi. The sequence goes on from NC_030114.2 coordinate 1,280,304, forward strand.
TTATTCTTCAAAATGATGTGATAGTAATTATATTTTATCAAATCTGATATCAAACTGTTGGCTATTCTACTAATTTACTCTCTCTATATACATATGTTCTTCTCCTATATATTCATAAATATATATTTTGTATTAAAGCGTATAATATATATACATATGCATATTTTTATTTCTTATAAAAACGACTGTATATCATTCAATCGTAATCATGAAAAAAAATATAAATAAAATAACTTCAATAAATCAACGAATGTATATATATGTTCAGTTATGCGTAGATACTAAACATATATAGAGAAAATCACGGAAGTATGATGGTAAGTATTATATTTTAATATATTATAAAAAACTGTTTTATAAATATAGATATTTATGCAATTGCTACCTTAAGCAAATTGTATATACAAAATATGAATTTCATAAGATATAAAAAAAAATATATATAACATGCATTACAATAAAAAAAGTGTACTAAATTTTATTGAAAGTCTTAATTAAAAATTATTTGTACTATATATCATTATCATAGTATATAGTTTGATTGTTTTATTCTATATTATTATATATTTTTTTTTTTTATTTTATTATATATATATTTTTTTTTTTACTAAAAAATTGTAAATTGAAAACCCGTTTCATTATAGGGGTATGCATCTAATATTGCGCAAACATATGAAAAAAATATAGCAATTTATATATAGTAATATGCGTATTAATTTGCATAATATATATACATATTGTTATAGCAAAATGCTTATAAATGTTGTACATATGGTATGATCATATTTTATAGGATTTCAAAAAATTAATAAATGTTGTTCTTTTTTTTTATACAAAACAAAATAACATATTTTGGATTTAAAGAAATTTTATTATTTTAATTTTTTTTATTATAAGTTTTTTTAATTTTTTGTAGATATATAAATAAGAAAATATAATAAAATGGTAAAAAAAAAAATCAATTAGACTAAACTTATTTAAAAAAATAGAAAAATAAGTTAAATATATCAAACAATTTTATTAGTATAAGATTTATAAAAGTAAGCCATGGGAATTCCAAAGTTATTTTTTTTCTTTACCGTTTTTATATTGGGTGAATTTATAACTTTTCAATTGGTTTCATACCTAACAATTGCAAACAAATCTGTATCAAAAAAGAAATGAAAAGATAGCCATGTTAAATAATAGCATTAAAGGCGTACATAAATGTATACGGCATTGTGCCCAAGCAAATGTACGTCTTTCTATATATCTCTGCTCGGGCAAAAATACCATAAGCATGTATATTATTTTATCTCTTACATGTAACAATGATTTTGTTATGGCACATAAAATTAGTCTCGATTTCGTATTTTCGTTATTCAACACTTTGCAATTTTCATAGAAGAGGGTAAATGTTGCTGTTAAATCATAGGTATATTCTGCTAGCCTGTAAAAAAATAAGAATAACATAATTAAAAACACATTATATATTATGTATGTTGTATATTTTTTTTATTTTATCAAATCGGGGTAGCATATTTCCTTATTTTAATGATGTCATTACTTGTGTGTTAGCATATTTTTTAAGATAAAATAAAAAACATCGGGGAATTTCAAAATGTGTAATCCTAAGTTTATTTCGTACTGATTAGTTAATTTTAACTCATCTGAATGGAGAAAAATGAATATAAATTATAATGTAAATAAAAAAGCAAACATAAATAAACTAATGAGACATGCTTAAACACATAATATTTGACACGTATTTTTTATAATAAGAACCTGGCACTAATTCTTCAATATTTATTTCCGATTTTCTGAAAATTGAACATATTCGTGAGTATCCGTATATTATGTAAAGCCCGGTATTTCCTAAAAAATAATTTTAATAAAAATTGTATGAATGAATAATTTATAAATATTATCATTTTATTATTGTTATTTCATCTTTGCGTATTATTGAATGAACATCTTTTAGTTGCATACCTTTTATGCTTAACATGTTTTCATAGGAAAACTTGTAATCTGTATTTCTATGTTGTTTAATATCAAAATATTTGATGGCACTTACACATATGTCTTGACTCAACTGATCTAAATCGATACCTAAACGATATAAAAAATGAAAATAAAAAAATAAATATATAAACATCCGTTTAAATATATGCAATAAAATGCTATCTATTATAGCAAATGTCTTGACATTATTCATAGATATATTCTTTATACAAATCACAATATTTTATTTCATTTTTTTCTTTAATATGATTATTTCTAACCTTCGAAATAACTTTTTTCGGCATCACTTTTTAACTTGATTCTCTCCATTAAATCATTCTTTGCCCTTTCAGTACCCTCATTGATCAAATTGATTAACTTTATATTTGTTCCACTTCTTGTTTTAAATTTTTTGTTATCTGCATTTAAAACTAAGCCAAACCCAACATGAATTAATTTCACATCATCATTAACCCAACCTAGTTTTCTACATAATTCAAATAATGTTTCAAAATGGGATAATTGCCCATTATCAGTAACATAAATAATAGAGTCTACATTTAATACTTTTAACCTATAATATAAGGATGCTATATCAGTTGAATCATAACCATATCCACCATTTGATTTTTGTAAAAATAATGGAACAGGATATTTTTCAGATTGATAACATAAAGCATCGCCAATATTTGTTAATATATTCTTATCTTTTAAAATTTGTAATGTACTTGGTATTTTTGGAACATAAAAAGATTCACCAAAGTAATCTAATTTAATATCTAAAATTTTATATATTTTGTTAAATTCCTTTTTACTAGCTTCACATATTTTAGTCCAAATATATCTGCAATCTTCATCGTGTTCTTGTAATTTTATTGCATATTCTTTTGATTTTATTTCAAAATTCTTATCATTGTCATAACATTTTTTTGCTTCTTGATATAAAAGGGTTAAGTTTGTTAATTCTGGCATTTCCTCTTTATAATTTGGATAATTTGTAACTACATAATTTATAATCATACCAAATTGTGTTCCCCAATCACCAACATGATTGACTCTATGTGTTTTTACTTTTAAAAATTCAAATACTTTGGAAATAGTATCTCCTAATATGGTTGATCTTAAATGACCAACATGCATTTCTTTTGCAATATTTGGTGAAGAAAAATCAATCAATACATTTTCAAATTTCGCATCATTTCCATCATTAATTTCATTCATATCTACACTTATATTTATTTTGTTATTTTCATATAATTTTAATAATGATTTTTCAATATAACTTCTTGATATCTTTACTGTTATAAAACCTTGGGGTGACGCATTTATATCTTCGAACAGAGTTTCATTTATATTCTCTATTATTGATAATGATATTTTATGAGCGTTTTCAAAATTTAGTTCCTTTCCATATTTTTTGAAAATGTTTATGGCATTGTTACCTAATCAATAAAACAAAAACATATAGTATTTATGTGTTTATGATGTTGTATTATACCCACTAACGCAGTGTGTATAACTAGCTATTTAAGGTGCAAAAGTTTTAATGATTCTTAAAAAATATATATTAACAAATCAGGTATGCAGCTATTTATGCAATGAACACGTGAACAAATAATAAGAGCATCAATATAAATAAGCGTTAATAATAACATAAATATATTATATATGTGTAATATAATTACATTGGAAATGCCCAAATTTCATGTTAGCATATGTAACAACGGCTTCTTCACTTATTGATGGAAAACATTTTTGAATTGAGGTTTGGAAAATCTGTTTAACCCTCTTAATTAAACATTCCATTTTAACTATTATAAATAAGAGGAATAATAATACAGATCAATAAATAAAATACAATGTGATAGATGAATTAATTGGGAGATGCCCAAATATATGCAATAACGCTTGAAGGAAAATAAAGAGTGAATTTAAAATGAGGATAGAACAATATATGCCTATTACTTTTTAGTATATCCTTATATACCTTAAATGTAAAATATATTTAAAAAAATCATGATAAATAAATGGATATTAATATTTTAATTACTATACGACACATTTAAAAATAATAAAACCGAATAATGCGAAAAAATGCTATACATAAGCACATATATTATTGTATATATATTTGTTGTGCTTATGTAATATATAAAGAGGAACTATTGGAAGAAGTGACTCTTTAAAAAAAATAATATTGGCTGAAAAAATATTATTATTAAAAATATTATATACTATTTGTTGATTAAACATAATAAAATTAAAATTTTATATTATGATATGCTATATATATAATAAAAATAATCACAAATGAAACACAATATATTTTTTTATTTATATAGAAGATGCATATTTATCATACCTTTTTGATGAACTCTCTATTTTATGATACCGTATTAAAAGTGGCCATTATCTGTTATTTATTTCAATTTTTATGAATAAACTAATTTATTATGAAATCATACATGTATATTGTATAATAAGCATATGTAGCTTTTGATAAGTCCTATTACCATAGAATGAGTCAGGCAATATATACATAGTGATGAATCTGTATATACAATATATCCATAAATATAAGAGCATTTCTGTTTATGCTTCTTATATAATAATTCGCTTTTAAAGCTACGGGACGATGCAATATATAATTTGGGGGGGAATTCACATATGGGAAAAATGATAATAAAATATAAATGTCTATTATTGAATACCTTAAAATCTTAATACATATATGCCACATAGTATATATGTATATGCATCCATACATATATTTATATGGTCTTAATTAGAACTTATTCCTTTTTTCGTAACTTCAAAATAGTAGACATAATGTTTTCAAGATCTTCATCCCCTTCATCTTCTGAATCATTTATTTTTTCTGTTTCGGACACATTCGATTCTTTTGTGTTATAACTATCACTAAGATCATTGAGAGGAGCCTGCTCATTACTTATGTCAATATTATCATTATTACATAATATTTTTTCATCACCATTTTTATTGTCTTGGCTCGTTTGGGTGTCTGTTGGTAGTGTATCCATTTTATCGACAGTCTCTCGTTTTATTTCGTCAAATTTGTTATTTTTATTATTGGAATTATTCGTTTTAAATATATTATGTGCTATTGATTTGGGATTGAAAAAACTAACTGGTTCATTTATGTTATATATTTCTTTGTTTTTTCTTTCGCCTTTTTCAGTATCACCTTCTTTTGCATCTTCTTTGTGTTCTTTCCTTCCAAACTCATTTGAATTATTCGGTTTCTCATTAATGTACCGATTCATGGAATCTATATTTTTATATTCTTCTGTATACTTTTTATGATAACTTTCAAATTTCTCTATATTTTTAAAAAAATTTTCATTATTAGTACCATCAAAAGAGTTATAACATTCCCTATGACTATTATTACGCAATAGGCAATCTAACTCTTCAATATATTTATCATTGTTCTTTGATTTTTTAATATCTTTTATAAAAAAATTAAAATGATCATTTTCAAAATTTAATTCATCGTTATTTTTATTGTTATCAAACAATTTGTTTTCTATATAAATATCATCAGTTAATAAATTTGATTCGCTTTTATCGCATATATCTTGTGTATTAGTATCATCGATATTTTTTACACATATATTAGTTTCATTAAAATTGGATACCTTATCATTGTCATTTTCGCTAGTAGTTTTTTTATCACATATTTGTGAATTATATTTCTTTTGTTCAGATTTGTTTATGGGATATTCACCATAATTAGGTGTTAAAGCAAAATTGTCTATTTTATTAGTATCCCCATTTTTATTTATACATTCTTGATTTATATTTATATCAAGTTTATTATTTTGAGAGAAATATTCCTTATCGTTTTTTGTCTCAATGCTATCATTTTCTAGTTCTATTGTATGTTGATCATTACAAATATTTACAATATCTTTTGACTGAGCCTTTTTATTATCTATATTATTTACTTCGTTTTTCGATAGATCGAGTTGTACATTTTCTGTTATCTTATTGATGATGTCATTTTTATTTTTTATTTCGTTTTCATATTGCAAGATAATATCATTTTTTTTATTATTCTCATCAGTATATTTTTTTATTTGTTTTTTTAAATTTAAATTTTCTTTTGTAAGATAGCTAATGATATTTAAATACTTGTTTAAAATAAATTTACCGTTTACTATTTTATTAGTACTATAATCCAATATTACTTCTTTATTTATTAATTTCATTGCTTCATTATGTACTTTAACATTACTATTTCTGTTCTCCTTAATCTTATCTTGTAATTTTTTATTAACAACATCACTAAGTTTTTTTTTTTTATTCATTTTGTTCATAAAATGAAGAACTTTTTACACGCATTTGTTGAATGATCCGTTTAAACAGTAACCTGCCGCATCGTGTGTGTAGTGGAGTTATATTGTATATCAATAAAGATAAAGACAGGGAGAAATAAAAACACAAATTAAATACCTTACTTAATTCCCTCTTTCCCTATTCTAAATATATCTAAGCATGATTACTTTATATATTTGTCTAACCCACCTAAAGAGGGATTGAGAGATATGACTTTTATTTTTTATTACAAATATATATTGTTTGCTTTCTATATTTAAGTACTACTGAAATAATGAGAAAAACGATCTTACATTTTAAAGTTAAGAAGATAAAAATGAATTATGCACAAAAGGATCCATGAAATATATTGAAGTACAATATAATTTCAAGAAAAAGTATAATGGCATTAAGTATAAGAATAAATATTATATAATAAAATTATATGCAATAAAATGAATACTATAGAAAATAGTTATATAAACAAAAAAAATGTATATATTAAAAGTAAGACGGCGAAAAGATCAGGAATAAAATAACTGGATATGTTTTTATAATTTGTGAAAAATTTACGAAAATAAAATAATATTAAGAATTATATCATAATTATAATTGCTATTTTATTTGTATAAAAAATAATTATAATTTCAATGAATTTTTTATTGTATATTACATATCCGCACAACATACACCTATTCCTATATTATTTTCAGGTGAAAATGGGAGTATTATATTATCTATATTTAAATTAAACTTTCTCATTATATTATACACACCTATATATAGCTCCATTTTATTACATAAATGATAATTGTTAGGACATGATAAAACCGCGGTATTTATATCACAACGAAAACATCCAAAATAAACAAAGGATGGTTCAAGACCCCCTAATGTTGCTGATGCTTCACTTTGAATATGATCAACTCCTATACTTATATTATAAATCTTTAATTCGTCTATTAAAAATGGGAAATCGCAATCATCTAAAGAATATGGTGCTCCCCCTATATATATAGGGAAATCATTTGTTCTGATTATTCCTAAGATTGTGAAAAAAAAAGAAAATATTACAATACTCTTTCTATTGATTTAGGCACATGCAAATAGCCAAATATGCATACCTTCAGTGAGATAACTCGTATCCAAAATTCCATTTACAAATAGTCTTATATGATTAATATGCTTAACAACTTGAGAAAAAATTAAGATATAATTATAATCGAAATTAATATGGAAAAATTATATATTTTTTTCTTTTTCCTTTATTTCTTATTTAGTATTCAATCCATTTTTATTTACCCGCAATATGATACCACTGATGGTGCCCCAGCTTAAAATTGCTCAAAAATTCTTCTCCAGCTTTAAATAGTTATTATATTTTTGTTTCACATTGATATATGAAAGTAAACGTGTGTATTTATGTGTGCTTATATTTTTTGAGAAATGAAGTAAGAGACATAAAATAATACTAATAAAAATGTAGCATAATAAAAGCTGAGTCAAATAAATTCTATATTTGGGAATTACTAGAACTAGTAGTGGATGATGTACTCAGAACTGTTTTTATTCTTCCATTCTGTATGTTCAGAAAAGATAAAAGTCAGTTAACTTTTTTAATTATGCACAAATCTTGGAATTTGGACATGCAAACAACAATAATGTATACATACGAAATATGAAATAATCATACAATTTTTTTATTTTATTCATGTTAATTACCTTCGTGTTTATCAATATTGCAGGAGAAAACTCCTGAATTTTTTCTTTAGCTATACCCTTTTGAAAATTAAAATTAGTCCAATTTTTTATTTTGTAAGACAAATATTATGAGTGTATATGCAATTTTTTAAATTACTTTGTGGATAACAGGGCAATATTTCCCCTTTGTGCTATTTTTTCTTCAAAATAAAATTAAAAAAATAAAATATAGGTATGAATACATTTTTTTTGTTGTTACATTAAATGATCAAATATGTATCGCTAGTTAGGCAGACATTTTTGATGGACCTTTTTTAATAAATTACTTACATAGACATATCATCCTCTAATATGTATAAAAAAAAAGTATAGGAAAAATCTGCACTTTTAAAATACTCATCGGAATGAGGAATATAAATATAATTTTTTCGGAATAATCCAGAATTTCTAATTCCACCAAATCCTGGTGATGCAAAAAAATTTCCTAGTGCATGATTTCTATTGCCACTTGAATCTACTGGTGTTATACTATCGAAATTTATATGCGCAGATAATCCTATTTAAAGACAAGACGTAAGAATGATATAAATTTATTGACTACTATTTGCCTCTTATAATTGGCTCATACAATCGATTTCTCATATATATTGTCATATAAATAAATAAAAGAAAATTATGCGAATTAATAAATATTACCATATGGCTTTGCTTGGGGAAGCAATATTTTTTGACCATTGTTAATGCAAATAGCTGAATCGATGGATACGTCACACTCGGGAAGGGAATAATTTTCAATATCACATTTAACTTCAGTTTTAACATAAATATATAGAAATAATAAATACCATGTTTTATAGGCAAACAATAACATTTTAATTATATGTATGCAAAATTTGAGCAATAACACTAGTTAAGGTGTTGTGTAAAACAAAAATCAGACAATAAAAAAATTATAATATATGTTGATAAAAAAGAAATAATTTCTATGAATGTATATTTTTTATTTCCTTATTTTTTGTTCATGATTTTAATATTTTATATTACATATCTATGTGCTTTATTTGGGGGCATCTTTTTTGAAATTACATTTTAATTTTTATCCTATATAAAAAAAATACAATTTTCAAAGCAGAAAAATATTATTGTTTCTAAATTGGAAATTTATATAGTTATTGTTGCGTTTTTCGATCTATATCATATACATTTTGTGTGTGTGCTTCGAAAATTACAGCTGTGTATCTACACAAATAAAATAAGCATGAGGAAGTAGTAGAGACGGTATAAAGTAATGTTCAATGCTTTAATATATATAAGGAGGGGAAATAATACTAAAAATTATGTATTATTATTAAGTTTTGTCAACAATAATATACCTAAAACGAAAAGCAAAAATAGGATCTACATAAAATAAAACAACTAATCAATTGTATTAGGATGGTAAATTTGTTCAAAAATGTTTTTTACATGGATTATAAAAATAAAAAAAATTTAAGACTTGATACAAAAAATAGATAACAACCAAATAAAGGTTATATATAAACCACAAACTCATTAAAAAAAAGTTGAAAAAAAAATAATATAGCATATTGAGATATTATTTTACACTATTAAAAGTAATAATAACAATAAAACGAAATATTGTTATTTTAAATACATATGATACGTAAAAAATATGCAAATTACGGATACAAGAAATATATGATACTAATTAAAAACAAAGAAAACGATAAAAAAAGGAAAATATATGTATAATTATGATTGAACATAGGAAATGTGGTAAATCGTGTATTGATATAATGAAAACTATTTCGTATAAGAGAAATGGCTTTTCGTTAGTTTGAAAAAAAGTGAATTTTTTTATCAAATGATCCTAAAATAAGCAAAGCTTTTTTGTTCTCTTCAACATTCTTTGAACTTTGGTCATCTAAGAATGGACAAATATAGTTTTTTAATAATCGAAAACATCTAATTTTATAACCATTATTAATAGAATCAATCATATTCCCACTTTTTATATCAAATATTAATATATGTGTACCATTTGTATAATCATCAGATGTTATGTAAATATTATTTCCATTGATATCCATTTCCATAGTTGGAAAGGAAAGCGAATTTAATACACATCCATAAATTTTTTTTATAATTTCTTTTTTTAAAATTGAATAAACAAATATTGTAGATGTATCTGCACATATGACTATTATATTTTTCTTTCTATTATATTCTAAATTTAAAATATTATATTTTTCGGTTGCATCAAATAAATATATTTTATCTTCTATGTTGTATGTTTCACTATTTATCAATAATATATGATTATTATTTAGCATGCTGACAGCAATAAGTTCCTTATTTTCGTTATCAGCATCGTCAATATTATTTGCATATACCCACAATACACTGGTAGGTGTTTCAGGTAACCCTATAATTTTTTTCTTATCATATATAGGGGAAGAATTTGAATTATCGTCTTTAATTTTTTCATAAATTATTAAATTTTTATCATTAGCTATAGAACAAAAAAAAGAAAGATTATAATTAAACAAACATTTGGATGAATATCCATTATGATATGCTAATTTTTTTATTATATTAATATATTTTATATCGCCTTTAATATTATTTTTAATACTATCTATTGAATTGTTTCCTTCTATAATATCAGTTAACTTGTTTATGTTTTGAATATCAATACTGCATATATATATTTGGCCACTCATCGTTGAAGTAATAAATATATTATCCTTATAATTAATATCTATATACATTATTGGAGACCCTAAAGATATTTCATCTAATCCTTTACATATATGCATGCATTCTTCAAATTTATTTTGACTTTTTTCATAAATTATAAAAAGAAGTTTTATATTTCCGTCTGCATATCCAACTAAAACAACAATTGGGAAAAATAAATTAAAAAATATCACATTTTCAAATTTACTATTTTTATATTTATCAATATTATATATGTCAATATATTTAACAAATAAAATATTTGATTTTCCTGTGTATTCATCATTTTTTTTTCCCTTTTCTTTTGTTTCAGGGGTAATGGCAGCAGGTGCAATTGTAGGATTCGAACTGATATACTTAATTTTGACTTCCTTAGATATCGATTTTTCATTGGAAAAATAGTTATCCCAATTATGTGTACTATCATCTCGATTAGTATTTATTTTATTATTATTTTTTTCTGATTGTTCAGTCTTGCAAATGGCTATATCGTGGTCTTCTTTTCCCACACCAGCATAATGCTCTTCCCTTTTTTCATTAGCCAAACTTTTATAATTTTGAATGCTAGAATTATATGATAGATTATCAATAGTACTATTTTGGTCCTTATTGATGGATTTACAATCGAATATTTTTTCAGTTGCAGCCATTGCATTTTTATAGTTTTCATAAATCGGAAGATTCAAAGCATTTAAATTTGGCAAAGGTGAATCTTTCACATTTTCAATTATATTTTTAAGAAAGTTTTCTTTATTTATAGAATTTGTAATATCACCTTTTTTTATATCGTCTATTTTTTCGGGCAATTTTATATTTTCCTTTATTCCTTGAAAACTAATTTTATTCATGAAGTCATTTTGTTCTTTAGCATGGTTGAAACTAATATCTGAATCAGCAATAGTAGTACTATTTTTGATATTATTTTTTATTGTTTGATCATTTTTATATTCATCTTTTTTATCATTACAAATGTTGTTGTTTTCCACTTTGCTTTTTATTTCCTTCGATCTGTTTTTCAATTCTATTTCGAAACTATCAATAGCTTTAGATAAAATAGAATTATTCATTTGGTTAATAGTATGAGCGAATAATCCTTGATTTGCATTCCAATAGTCAGTTGAATCATCACTTTCTTCACCTTCTTCTTTATCATCTTCACTACTATTGCTATCTGTAAAATAATTTATTTCTTTTTCTAAAAAATAATCATCATATTCTTTTACATAATTTATTTTACTTTCATTTTTTAATTCTCTTAAACTATTTTTCATTCCAATTTTATCCAGAAAATCGTAGATAAATTGGATATTCCGGAAATATTTTTTATTATACTCTTCGATTTGTTTTTTCATTTTTTTTGCTAACACATAATTTATTCTACATAAACTGAAGAAAATATAGTTGTAAATTAAAACATATAGAGTTATATTTTCATCGTATTTTTTAGACTATTTATAAAAAAAAAAAACGATTTTATTTTTTCAAAATATGAGGACCAATCTGCATGCGGTTAGCATGTTTTATATATTTGCAATGAGTACACTCCACATATATATTATACATATATATATAGTACTTCTTCATTTCCTTCATTTTATTTGTTTCCATTTATAATTTCAAATATTTTTACCCTTTATCTATAAGTACATTATTTAATTTGTAGAAAATTTATATACAAAATTATTATTTATGGGAAGCTTCAAGCATATCATTATAATTAAGTTTACAATATTTTGGCATATCCTCATACATATCTTAAGAATATAAAACATTCCTTTGGCCCATTATTTCGAGAGCTAAAGAATTGCATATTTTTTTATGGAATTGCTTTGCTTTAGAAAAAATAAAAAATATAACTATTTCCCCTACCGCATATATGTTTATACATTAATATTCAAATGGTGGTGGTGTTTCACAAATATATCTATAATCATTGATATCATAGTATTAGGCGATTGCGGATTTGATATGTATAAATTTTCATATATGTGGGAAGGTAAATATATTTTCAGGTGTACTCTATATACGGTCTTATACATAGCATGAAAATATATATAACTAAGTTGCTGCTCCGTTGTTTATATTTTTACTATTTGAAAAATAATTTGTTAATATACTTCTCTTAATGATGTACAATAAAAGAAACAAAAAACGTAAATCAGCATATCATTTACTCTAGTATCCCACATATTTTGCATATTTCAAAATGAGGGAGACAAACAACAAAGGAAAAAAATAATTTCATTTCACCCATATGTTAGCAAATTTACCAAAGCACAAAGGCTATAAATTTTATAAAAAAGGTCGACTATTACAACTAGATAAGCTTTGAAAGAATACGGAATTTTATAAAGAACATTTTTAGTTACACCTGTTTTTAATTTAAATAATGATCATTTCAGAGTAGGTTGTTCTTTTCTTAATTTGTTCCTGCTTTTAATGTTTTTATATGTAAACGGAAAGAATTAAATATCCATATATTTCCAGTTATACAAATTACAATATCAATATGTATTAGTTCATAAAATTCGAGAAACAACATTTCTTATATGTTTTCTATCTTTAAATTGTATAAATGCTCGTTTAATTAGAAAAAAACTTATTTATTTATTATTTTGTGAAATATTTAATTGAGGAAAATAAGCTGTTATCATTAAATTATTTTTTTTGCGTGTCTGTTATTTCTAATAAATATTTCAATTTTCCAGTAGCCATCATTTCAAAGAAAAAAATATTAAGATGATATAAAATGCATAATTTAGTATTCCCATTTTTACACACTCATGATAATAAATTAAATGTATATAATCATTAAACTATTAGTAGAAAATATGTCTTATTTTGTTTTTCATATTTTTCGATAACACTGTTTTTGCACATTAACGATTTTCGATATACTGGAAATGTATATATTTATTTATTGTTATTGTTTTAATGTGTTTTATTTATAAAAATGCGAAAAAAATAAACATATCCATTAAAAATATATTATCTGTAATAAATTATGTCACGCATTTTGTATGCAATTTTTATGAGGTTATATTTTTTTTGTTAAATCTGATTTATTCTGTAAATTGTTAAGAAATAGTTTATAAATATATAAAAAGAAAGGAAAATTTTCATTTTATATCTTTATGCACATATACATAATATTGCTTTTTTGCTCTCGCATTTTTATATTTTTTTTATTTCCTTTTTTTACATTTTATAACATTTTCAAAGCGAAGACATATATGTTATACCAACTCTTAGGCATTTAATGACGGATTAAAATATATAAACAGAAATAACATGCTACACATGTTTGCAAATGTTATATGCTTATATATATACACAAGATAATTAGTATACTTATGAATTCATAAAATTGTAATTTTTTTTATAATATAATAAATTGGATGTTTTTTAAGATTAATATTTTATTGTGTTTAATAGTAAATTCTATATATATGGTTTTATTTTATTTACTGTATTTTATATATTTATTGTTGCTGTTGCATAATAAATGACACATTTTTTTATTTCTTTAAAAACACAAAATAGGAAAGTATGCTATAGAATTGCAAAGATATATATGAATATTTATAGAAAAATATTGTTTATTTCGTATAATTGTTTGTATGCATATATTTTTTTTATGATTTTTATAAATTTGATTTTTATTAAATATTATAATGCATATGAATATATTATTTGAAACATTTTCATTATAATTCTTCATTATTTTGTTATTTGGCATATAATTCTTTTCTTATTAACATTTGTCTTTATATTGTCATTTTGTTTTTATTTTGTTGTTATCATTTTTTTTACATCCTTTATTTTAGCAACTAATTTTTCAAGATTTTGGTTATATGCTTTCTGTGTTTTGTTATATTCCCCCACATAATATATACTCACAGATCATCATATTTATTTATTTTTTTTTTTGAATATTTTTTACTTTTTGTTTATCCTCCGTTATAATATAAAAAGATAGTTGTCTTTGTCTAAATTAAAATATATTTATAAAAAAAAAGCACACACACATTTTAGTTTGGCATTAAAATAACCAATTGAATATTATGGGTATTAAAAAAAATTGAAAAAGCATGAAAACAAAACACAAAATTGTGCTGTTTCACCTTTTTCATATGCCAAAACTTATTCAATAATAGAGAACGCATATAATGTATGCATAAAATTTGGCATATATACATACACATGTATGCATATATAATTATATTAAAATAATTTGAATGCAAAACATTTTATATTTTATGAAATATAATTTATATATTTTGGTGTAAAATTATAAAGCCCAAATTTGTTGTATTTTATTTTTTTTTTAGTTTTTTATTAAGAAAAATTTAATGGAAATATCATTCGGGAACCAAACATGCATATATAAACAAGCTCGTGATATTTTATATTGTCTAGAAATTAAACAGACCAAAAAATTAAGAGATAAAATAAAATATAATTATATTGTTTTTATTATTACATAATAATAAAGCGATAAAAATATTAAAACCAAAATAACACAATTTTGTAAATTTATTTATCCTTATAATAGTAAAAGTAAATTTTTAAAAACTCAATGCATTGATTAAAATTTTAAAAAATAACTAAACGATATAATTTAGTATAAAGCAAAAGAATATATATGTGTGTACGAAAAAAATCACATGAAAAGCGGGTTTGAAATTAATAAGAATAAAGAAGAAATAGATAAAATAAATGAAACAGAGAAAGAAAAAAAGAATGAAATAAAAAGCAATGGCGAAATGTATGCAGATCAGGTTGATAATGACCAGAAGGATTACAAAGAAATGGGTTATGAAAAAGTGAATTATATAAAACCAGGATACAAAAATGATGAATATGAAAATTATGAATTCAACAAAAAGGATTCCGATGATGGAGGGATCTCTAGTACTAATAGTAAAATAGGTGGAGTATATCCACTTTGGAAAATCGAAGAAATAAAGGAAAACAACGAAAAGGACATATCTTACAACAAGGTTTCCTCAAATAATATACAGTATAGTGAAACAGTAGGAAATGAATATATAATATTAGATAATTTTGTAAAAGATGATAGAAAAAAAAAAAAAAAAAGTAAAGAACATAATGAAGAGAAGCGTACAATGCACATCAAAAAATTCAAACAAATAAAAATAAAACAAAATTTGCGTAATAAATATAATCAAATATCAGGATTGAATACAACCAACTATTTACTAATCCCTGATGAAATACGACATAAATATACAAAGACATATTTATTTCAAATATCAAAACGGCTACTTGTAATGAAAAAACCTTGGAGGTTACCAAAAAATGTAGAATTACAAATTAATAATATATACCATTTATCAAATTATATAAAGGTTTTAGAAAGAGTATCAAGTGAGTATTTAAATGATCCTCCTGTAAATTGTTATTATAAAGGCTTAGAATTATATAATAAAAATGTGTTTGCAAATGTAGATTATTTATTAAAAAAAGTAGATATAAAAAAGTATCCCAAAAATATAAAGCATAAAAATTTAATAAAAATAAATGAATGTTATTATGATTTAAGTACATTTGGGAAATCGCCAAATTCTATGCTTTATCAATCTTATATAATTTGGGATATACATGGTAATTGTTTAAGTTTAGAACAAGAATACGATCATTTTTTTGATTCTCAGATTATGGATTATAATTTTGGTGAAAAAGATTATCCAAATTTAAAGTATATATCTAGTATTTGTAGTTCTATATTATTTTGGTTGAATTTAAATCAAAAAGACAACTTTTCCATTATCAATTATCATAAAAATTGTTCATTTACTTTGTTAATATTTTCATGTGTTATGCTTGCTCTTGATAATTCTTTAACATTTCATGAGATTCAAGAAACATTATATAAATCATCTAAAATGGGAAGCTCATCTGATAATGATAGTGAAACAGATATTGGCAGTGATTTTGAAAATGACATGAATAAAATAAAAGAACTAGGTATACACGAAAAATATTGTACTGAATCTAACAATTTGTTAAAAGAATATGAAGATTTATCTAATTATGAAAATTGTAATAACCAAATTAATATTTTAAATAAAAATTTTGATGATATTGAATATAATGAAGCCCTTTGTAAAGTCTCATCGGAAAAATCTGATTTGCTTCATTATAACAGTGCGGGTGAACAAAATAAATATAATAATAATCTATATCATCGAAATAAAAATTATGACGAAAATGCTTTTAACAATGTAGTGGAATCTAGAAAATATAGCAACTTCAGCATGAGTAATAGTATTAATGAAATTAGATATACTAGAAATATATATACAAATGAGAAGGGAGATATCAAAAATACATACAATGATAATAATAAAGAAAATATTAGTCCTTTAAAAAAAAATTTTCAATATCATACACTGAATTTAGGCAGTAAAGATAATATAATATATAACGATACTGAATTAGATAAGACAAAAAAAAAAAAAATAATAAAAAATATTTCCAACTCTTGGGGATTTGGCTCACCTAACATAGATACACGTAAAACTAAAAGTAAAATAAAAGATCATCATTTTTGGATACCATTTGATTATTGGAAAGCATCACATAAACGATACTTTTTTTATATGTATGAACTAATTAAAAATAAAAATAAACAAACTAAAAATACTCCATACAAATTAAAGAGTATAATTTTTACTGACTATGTCTTATGCTCGTTGTCAGTAGAAGTATATGAAGTTATATATAAAGATAATAAATATTTTTCTTTTAATGATTTATCGAACACTCAATTAAATATTGACAATCCTACTGATGGAAACCAAATATATAGTGATAAAAATTTTTCAGATATTATGTGTACGTCTACTGATAATGAATGTATACAAGGTGAAGTAAAAGAAAAAACAAAAAATAAAAAAAAGGTTGAAAAAAAAAAGAAGAGAAAAAAAACACCTTGTTGTGACTGCAAATTTGGTTTTAAAAATAGATCTTCTATGTCATATTGCAATCAAGATGATGATAAAACTGAAACAAATGAAGTAAATGAACAAGAAGCTCTTAATATTGAGAATAAAAATATTAGGTATAAAAAAATGTACGATTTAAATATTCCTTATATAGACGAAAAACAATCATCTGATTTATCTTTCACCAATAATAGACATCATAAAATTAATTATAAAAAAGTTGGAAATACAGATAAAAAAAAGGAACCCAACAATTATATAGGGAATAAGGGTTTTCAAGACGATATAATAAATAATACTAATTTAAAACAAAACAATAATTCAAATTGGAATGTAGAGAAGGCAAAATCCACAAGTAACATAGAGAGATTATGCTCATCTTGTAATTTGCCAAAATCGTCAAAATTCCATATCATTAAAAGAAAAGTAAAATCATTAAATGATTTATCAAACAATTTTGAAATGGTTGATAACATTACTTTAGAAAATGATGAAAAAGAGAATTATTTACTTTGTAACAATAACTCTATTTGCAATTGTAGTATAGACAATCATAATTACAATAAAAATAACGATAGTTTTTTGTTTGAAGAAAATGATAAAAACAATCCGCTAGTTAATGCAGATTCTGCCACTATGTTTGAATCAAATTCATTTATAAAATTGTCATCCCCAGGAAATAAAGAAAATAATAGTTTCAAAAAAAAACAAAACGAATCTACACAAATATCTGGAGAAGAAGATAATTTAAATTTTGATACAAATAACGAAATTAGGGAATATAATATTTTAGAAGAAAATAAATGCCAATGTAGCGATATAAAAAAAGACAAACTACATAATACGATAAAAAAAAAACCGAAAAATGGAATCTTTAATAATAATGAGATCGATGAAAAATTGTTAGGATCATGTACAAGACCTGGATATGAATATATATTAAAATGTAACCATTTAAATTATAATTTTATTTCATCTTATGAAAAAAACAAAAAAAAATATGTAACTATCGATTTTACTCACGACTCAGAAGGTAATGAAAAAGAACATATTATATGTGGAGATATTCTTATATTAATTGGTCATAAAAATGCTGATAAGTATCACAAGGGATTTTGTACATCCTATTCTTTTCATACTGGATTTTTAAAGGGTTCAAATTCTGAAATTATTCATATAAGAAAAGAAGATATGGATATTAATAGCAATTATGAAAGTTATATTCCAGATTCATCTAAATTGTCTATGATTTTAGAGCCTACTACTAATAATGATAATATAAAGGCTTATAAAAAAATATTAGTGGATAATAATAGAGTTGAAGATTTGAAAGAATTACAAAAACATGAAGAAAATAATCTTTTTATGAATACCGAAATAAATAACCCATCATTTAATGAGGATAAAAAAGAATGTGATATTATTAATATCGAAAGTGAAAATAATAGTGATAGCCAAGCTAACAAGAATGGAATGCTCACAAATAATTTAAAAGGGAATGTTTCATCAAATGTAGACAGTATTGAAAAGCAAAAAAAAAAAACTGCACTTGATGGAGAAAAGAAAAGTAGAAGAAGCATATTCCAATTAATTAATAAACAAACTAAAAGTGGAAGTATAGAAAATGAGGAGAATCAAAAAGGAGAAGGAGAAAAATCCTCGAAAAGCGAGTCTTTTAAAAAATATTCTGATAGTTGTCCGGAAGATGTAAATCAAAAAATAGGAGAAACAAAAGAAATGAAAGAAAACTCATGCAATAATATTAGTAATAATAATAAAAAAATGGAATTAAATTCAAGAGTAAACTATAATATATATTCGACATATAGTGAAAAGGAAACTAAATCAAAATATAGTACATCTAACATAACTCAATTGCTATCGTCATTATTTGGATTCAAAAATAGAGATGATAAATTTTCATTATTAAAAAAACAAAATGCAGGATCTTTGTTATCTTCAAAAAAAACTTTTTCAAATTTAATTTCGTTAAATGATTTCTTGCAAAGACAGTATGAAATCATATCAAAACCATCAGAAAGTATATCAAATTTTGTTTTAAGTCATGTAAAAAAAGTTAACATGCCATTAGTGCAATATTTAAAAGAAATAACTTATTTGTCTAATTTAGAAATATTTTTATCTTTAAAAATATGTAGCAATGATATTTATAAAGCCTTGAAATTTATTGAAGCAACCTGGGGCTTAGATACAGTAAAGGGTGATGGCAATAGGAAAGATAATAATATTATATTAAATGAAAATAGTAGTAGTACTACTATTAATAATTCTAAACCCGATACTCCAATACTAAACGATTTGACAAAATGCGATGAAGAAAAAATTAAAGATCCCATACTTGAAGAAAACAATAATAAAATTTTATCAATTTCTGATAAAATGCCGGATATATCTCAAGATATAAAATCCACAGATATTAATAAAATAAATGGTGAAGCTTCTGATAAAGTAAATACAGATGAATCTATAAATAATCAAAATATAGAACCGTTATGGAATAAGAATAATAATGCATTTACAAATGAAGAAAATAATAATAAAGACAGCTTAAATAGTACTATTAAAATACAGAACGAAGAAAATGAAACATTGCAAACTGAATCCTTAACAAAGCATGTCAAAGGTACAATAAAGGATTATGCAAATATATATGAGAGTAAAATACAACAAAAAAGGGATTCGAACCCACATTATGTTAACAAAAAATATATGAAAAATAAAGATACGCCAAAGGTTGTTATGCATGAAAGCGATATCAAAATTTCAAAGTTTGAAATTGACAAAGTAGAATATGAAAAAGCAGACAGTATTGAAATGGTGAAAGAAGAAGAAAAGAAAATTGAATGTATTGAAAAGGAAAAGGAAAATGAAAAGGAAAAGGAAAATGAAAATGAAAATGATTCAAGTATATCAAGTAACATAAAAACAGATGATATTCCTTTACAAGAGGATAATAATATTAATGATAATATTAGTAATAATATATTAAAAAAATTAGGAGAAAATAATTTTTTTTATGCAAAATTACCTAGTGGTGATCTGGTTAAGTTAAAAATTCAAGAACCACATAATTTAGATGCTCATGAGAATGCTCCTTTACTATTAATTGAATCCGTAAATCTTTCAGAAAAATCCATAAATATTCTAGATGCATTAATAAACGAAAAAAAAAATAATAATGACAATGATATAAAAAACAATACTGTAATTAGTGATCATAATGTAAATAATTTGGAAAAGACATATAATGAAATAAATAAAAAAACGAAAGTTGTTGAATCTATAAATAGCATTGAAACAGAAGAGGGCTCTACTATTTATAGAACTTACAATTCCACCGATTTTATATCGTCGATTTCAGGAACAAATTTTAGGGAGAGAGAATTTTCGACCCAAAAATCGGAGGATACACCTTATGAGAATTCGAAAGAGAAAACGGTCGAAGAAAAAGCAGAGGTAGAAGAGAAAAAGGTTGAAGAGAAAAAAGTTGAAGTAAAGGTTGAAGAAAAGGTTGAGGAAAAGGTTGAGGAAAAAAAAACAGAGGTAGAAACAAAAAAGACGATGACGAAAAAGGCGGCGACGACTGGACCACCGACGAAATCGATTTCCGCCAAAACTATAATAAAAAAATCAACACAGAAAAAGCCCCCACCACCCCTTCCAAAATCATTAGCAAAAGCTGTTGCTCCTAAAGAAGCGATTGAACCACAACCTGCCGAAATATCACCGAAAGATTGTAACAAAATAACAACTGCTTCTAAAAAAAATGGAAAAAAAGCGCCAAGCCTTCCAGCATTTCTTTTAAATAAAATGAATAGTGGAAAATCAAAAGGTGTTTTAAAAAAATGTCCACCAGGTCTATGTTTAAAAAAAGCAGGAAAACTTGAAGAAAAAAGACCATTAGGTATTAAATTACATTGGCAATTATTACCAACCCATAAAATTGAAGGAACAGTTTTTAACGAAATAAAATCTCAAGAAGTTAAATATAACTTAATAGACACTAAAACTGTACATAAATTATTTTCAAGAATAAAACAAGAAAAAAACGTTGTAAAGAAAAGTGTAGAAGATAAGAAAAAAAGTAATGAAGAAAAATTAATTACAGTTCTTGACAGAACAAGAGCACAAAATATTGGAATATTATTAAGATTTCCAATGAGCACACAAGAAATAGTAAATAAAATAAATGTATTTGATTTAGAAAATATTAATACAGAATTTTTACAAAAGGTATTACATATATTACCAACAAAAGAAGAAAGCGATGGAATTTTAGAAAAATTAAAAGGTGAAGATGTTAATGAAGAAAGTTTTCGAGATGTTGAAAGAAAATTAATACCTTTTATTCATTCAAATAAATTTCAAAGTAAAATTGAAATATGTTTATTTTCATTAAAATATGATAAAATAATAAATGATATAAATAAAGATTTAGATACATATGACCAAGCAATAAAAGAAGCAAGATCTAGTTCACGTTTAAGATCTTTATTAAAAGCTGTTTTAAAATGGGGAAATTATGTTAACTATGGAATAAATGATAATCAAGATTTAGTTGCATTAGGATTTACTTTATCTTCTGTTTTAAAATTAACTGAATTTAAAGCATCATTAGATAGTTCTATTACATCTTTACATTATATTACTGTTAGTTTGTGTATTTCTTTACCCAACTTAAATATGAATCATTTAGAAAACGATTTACAATCTGTCTTATTAGCATCTAAGATGTCATCAGAATCGGTTGATATTATGTTTGCATTATTAGATAAAGAAATAAATTATATTAAGACACAATTAAATTGTAACTTTGAAGAAAAGTTTATGGAAAAAATGAAAACAACTTTACATGATAGTGAAACCAAATATGTTAAATCTATGGAAAAATATCAGGAAATTAAAAAAGAAGTATATGAATTAGGAAAATATTTAGGAGAAGATATTCCAAAAACAGGAAACCTAGAAAATATATTTATTATTTTATCATCTATTGTTAATAATTTTACAAAATGCTACAAAGAAATTTCAGCAAATACAAAAAAATTTGCAATTATGTTAAATGATGAAAAAATGTTAAATGAATATTATAATGTGTTTAATAAAAGTAAAGGTAAATATTCAAGTAATTTAAAAAATTCTAACACAGCTAATAAAAATTCAATAAATGAAACTAATAAACAAAACAGTATTATAAAAACCAAAGGCCAAATCAAAATTAAAATAAATAATACTAAGCCAAGTGCTAAAAATAATAACGTTAAAGTATCCATGTTTCAACTTAAAAATATGTTATTCCGAGATATTCAAAATGCAGCACTTAAAAAAAAAGATAATACAAGCTCTTTAAAAAAACAAGACAGCAAATCTGGTGATGAACAGCATAATAAAAAAGATACGGATACAAAAGTTGCAGAAAATCTGAAAGATGCAAATAATACGGAAGCTGCCGAAAAGGAAGCTAAAGATTTATCTTCAAAAAATAGCGAAAATAGCGAAAATGACAAGAACAACGGAAACACCGAAAACAGCGCAAAGGAAAATAGCCAAGAAACTTCTTGCGTTGAAGTATTGCCCATATCAACTGATGTACCTACTGTTTCCAATGAGCCTAATGAGAATAATAAAGAGGATGATAGTAAAAACGATACTGTAGTAACTTCCCCTATTCTAAAGGAACCCGTAAAAACAGATCATTTAATTAATGATGGTGATACTAAAGAAGAGAAATTAGAATAGCAATAGGCGTAAACGAAAATGTGGACAATCAAAATAAACGAACCTAAAACTGATTAATATTTAATCGTTTATTTAGTATTTTCCCTAAACGGCCAAAAAAATTGCTATTAGAAAATCAAAGTTATAATAAACTTTTTCAACGATTTATAGAATTTGTTCTAAATAAAAAATGCACAAATAATAAGGTTTATTCAGTTTGCAAATCTTTACATACACATACCCTTTAAATTATATATATTTCAAAATATTATAACCTTTGGCAACATTATTGATGATCCTTTATTTGTTGTTTAAAATGGTGTAACAAGTAAAAAATTGGTTTTCATTAAATACCGAAAAAGTGAAAAGCGAAAAAACTAAACTGGCTGACGCTATTTTATTAATTCCACAAATCGTAAAATGCATAAAAAATATTATGTTATTTATGTGTAGCCTATTGTACAAGATGTAACATAAACATGATTACATTAATAAATATTCAAAAAGTTATATGTATTTACAAACATATTTGTTAATATTTTTTTTATAACAATAAATATGTCTATCTTTAAATTTATGAATTTGCTTGATTTAAAATAAATCATAATTCATATACATTTTGTTATTTGCTTATATTATTTTTTATTAGTATATTTTTGCCCATTTTTTTATGGAATATTTTTAATTTTTACAACATTTGTTTTATGTTTTTTATTTATCTTTTTTTGAAGGAAAAGCTGAGAAAGGCTTTAAATAAAAAATCTTTAAAAATTATATTTGTTGATATTTTAAAAAAATAATACTCATATTTTGAGGTTGTAAGCGGTTTTGGGGAGGTGTTGATTTACACATGTATGAATGTGTGTGCTAGTATTTATATTAGTCTTATTGAATATGTTTATTTATGTATAAATAAAATAATGGGGAAAATAAAGCAATTAAATAAATTGTTATTTGCTTATCTTTTTTTTATGGAAAAAAATTACTTGAAACATATTATGTGCATGCTATCTACTCTGTGTGCGTGAAGATTTTATATGACACGGGAAAGTATTGCATAAAAAAAATAAAGTTAAAAGTTTTTTATTTATTCCTTTACCTTATAAACCATATAGTTTTATAAAACTATTTTCTATAAAATTTTTAAAGACCTTTATAATTATTCTTATGTTTTACTTTCAATTATATATTTTTTTAAAGAAATGCATACAATATTATTAAGTGCCTTTGAAGGAATACAAATGTTGAAATATGCATAAGCACTTGAAGAGTTATACATTTATCAGATTTTTACAAAAAATTGGCATTTATGAGAATAATTAAAATAATATATTTAATAATTTTGTAATCATATATTTTGTCTCTGTTACCTTTATAGAGCACATGGCAAATGGTTGCCATTACTCTGCAAGCGTATGTGCATATATGTTATTAAAAAGAATAATGAATAATAGGATTGTACAAAGGTATTAATACATATATAATGTGTATACTTAGGAAAATATAAAAGTATACCAATATTTTTTTAATATTTTTGAAGAATATTACATTTGCTTGGAAATATATATAAAACAATATTAACCTTATTTTATTTAAAAAAAATGAAAAATATTCTTTATTGGGCACTAACTTTAATTTCATAAAGGTTTATTTATTATTTGAAATACTTCCAAGAATGATAATAATAATTTAACAAAAGAAATATTAAAAATAAAACTACATAAAATAAGATAATGCAAAAATAGAAAGAGGGGAAATATTCATAAATTGAGGATTAAAGACTAATAGGCTAAATATGTAGTAGCGTATTGTAACACGGGAAAAAAAAAAATTAAAAAAAATATACAATTATTTATATATGCATTTTATTACATATTACATATATTTATAACATAAGCAATGTTAGCAATAAATTGAATAAATGAAAAAAAAATAAATTAATTAAAAAAGCAAGCATTAATAAATTAAAGGAATTACCAAGTAATACATAAATTTTTTTTGAGTATATTTTTGAAAAAAAAATAATATAAAAAAAGTTTTCTTTTTGTATTGTATACTATTATATTTTTCTTGTTATGCTTAGAATTATAAAAACAATTATAAAGTTTTAGTATTTTTTTCATGTATATTTTTGCATTTTTTATATAAAATGCATTTTTATGTTTTGTACTTTCATACAATTCATAAATTGTAACCTAAATGCATATATTATGCAAATATATATCTATGTATATATATGTGTATGTATCTTTGCGATTTTTTATTTCTAATTGATTTTTTAACGACTTTTCTTCATTTTATATTTTATTATTATTTTTTTTATATGGATATGAAAATTGTTACAAAGTTTCATTGTATTAGTTCTATGGAATCGCTGAATAATAATTCGCTGCAATTGAATGCTTATCGTTACAATTGTTCATGTACATAACTTCATATAATATATTAAATTTAGATATGTTTTTTCCATTTACATAACTCGTTTTAGTATTTAATATATATTTATATTATACACACGTATGTGTATTTATTTATGGATAGATATACAGTTATATGTTTATTTATTTTTTTTATCTTTTATTATATTTTCATTTATTAGGGCTTATATGTACATGCATATATGTGACCATATAAAATAAATAAATTAATATAAATACCAATATAAGGTCGGGCGTTCTATTCATATATTTTCCTATAACTCCTCCTTTTGGTATTTTCATACATTCATGATTTCATCCCGTTAATTCTACTAAATTTTCGTACATATATCAAACCAATAAAAAATTAAAATTTTCATACAAAAAAATAAATAGAAATGAGTTCGAATAGCCCCCTTTCAGTTACTCTTGTTGATAACCTCGCGTCATATAATATTCAGAATGAATCCTTTCGTCTAGGAAATGTGGCAATTGAAGGAGATAAGTTTATTTGCGTAAAAGAAAATGTAAATGACAACACGCAAGTCGTAGTGATAAATCTATATAACCAAATTAGTATTCGTAAGTATATGAAAGCTGATAGTGTTATTATACACCCTAATGATCCAATATTAGCATTAAGAGGTAGCATAAAAAATGCGAATACAATATTTTTACAAGTATTTAATATAGAAACAAAAGAAAAAATATGTTCATTAAATTTAAATGAACCCATAAATTATTGGAAATGGATAAATAATGATACAATTGCAATTGTTTGTGAAAAAAATGTATATCACTGGAACATAGATATGTATAATACAAAAAAAAATAAAGAAAATAATGTACTTACAAAAGTTTTTGAAAAAGCACAAATATTTATTGATAATAATTCACAAATATTATATTATGGTACAGATAAAGAAATGAAATGGTGTATATTGTGTGGTATATCTACACAAGATCAAGGAAAAAGTATTGATGGTCATATGCAATTATATTCATGTGAAAAAAAACTGCATCAAATAATCGAAGGATTTATTGGATGCTTTGGTTCATTTATATTTGATAATTGGGATACAAAACCATTATTTTGTTTTATTGAAAAAAAAAAAAATTCAAGTATGTCGAGATTACATTTAATGGATATATATAACAGTAAAACAGAAGGAAGTACACCTTATAAAATTGTAAAAGAAATAAACTTAATAAATGACACATTAAATGATTTCCCTATATATATAAGTATAAATACATTACAAGGTGTTATATATGTTATTACAAAATGCAGTTATGTATATATATTTGATGAAAGTACTTTAACTGAAATAGTAAGAGAAAAAATAAGTGATGATAACATATTTATATGTTGTGATAATAAAAATGGGGAAGGAGTAATTGCAGTAAATAAAAAAGGAAAAATATATTATATAACATTAAATTATATTAGTTTAATAAATTCATTAAAATTATCTAATATAGATGTAAAGGATAAAATAATTAGAAATTTATCATTAAAATATGGATATCCAGGTTGTGATTATATATCTGTATATAAAAAGTGTATTAGTGAAATGGATTTTAAAAAAGCATCAAAAATTATATGTTTATTAAAAAACCCTAAAATATTCGAAAAATATTCTAATTCTATATCTGAAGCAATAACAATAATGAATAAAAAAAACATGGATATAAGAATTGTATCACCTTTAAGAACCCAACAAGTTTTAAATAGTTTTAAATCATTTCGAAATTCTCAAGGTCAACTATCTCCATTACTTTTATACTTTTCAGTATTATTAGAGCTTGATAAATTAAATACATATGAATCTATTGAATTAGTTAAGCCAGTTGTTTTACAAAAAAAAAAAGAATATTTAGAAAAATGGATCAAAGATGATAAATTGGCATGTTCAGAAGAATTGGGAGATTTAGTAAAAGCTTTAGATTTACGATTAGCATTAATCATATATTTAAGATGCGGAGCACATAATAAAATAATTTCTACATACTGTTTATTAAATATGTTTAATAATGTTATGACATATATTAATAATTATAAGCATATTACAAATTTCGATTTTGTTAATATATTTATTACAATAATTAACTATGAATTTCCTACATCTGGAGGGGGAAGTTTTAATTCGGGAAATACTAATGGGAATGATTCGAGTTCTAGTTTAGATTTGCATAATACAGAAAAAAATGAATCCATGGATTTTTTCAATGATAATAGTAGTGTTTCTAATTCGAAGGATTTAAGAAATGCTAACAACCTTAGAAATACGAATATTGAAATTGCAACTCAGTATATAAAATTGTTAAGTGATAATAATATTCAATTAGATATTGGAAAAATAGTTGACTATTTATTAAATAATAACAAATTACAGGAAGCTACATCTATATTGTTAGATTACTTAAAAGATAATAAACCAGAACATAAACATTTACAAACCAAAATATTCGAATTTAATTTATATCATAATGTTCAAATTGCTGAAACGATTTTTCAAATGGATATATTTACTTACTATGATAAAAATAGGATAGCATATTTGTGTGAAGAAAAAGGATTATATCAAAGGGCTTTAGAAAATTATACTAATATTAATGACATTAAAAGAGTTATTACAAAATCAGCATGCTTTCAAAAAAATGGAAATATTTCAAATAATTTCAATTCAGAAGGTGGGTCAGGTAATATGAGCTTACATGGTGGAATATCTCTGGAATGGATTAAGAACTACTTTTCAACATTAAGTGATTCCGTTTGTCAAGATTTGTTATTTGATTTTATGAAAGGAAATAAAGTAAATATTGAAATTATAATTTCGATTTGTGTTCAATATTATAATAAAATTGGAATTAAAAAAATTGTGAATAAATTTGAAGAAAATAAAAATTATGAAGGAATATTTTATTTTATTAGTTCTATATTGAATGAGTTACAAAATATGGGCACAGTTGGAAATGCTAATGATATGGGAAAATATAATGATAATAACAGTATTAGTAGTAATAACAATATTAACAATAATTTATCAAGCTCTAGAAGTAATAACGATGATGCATCATCTATTTTGCTAAATTCAGACATTGGAATTGGTACACAATTTTCTTATGAAAATAATTCGGTTTTAACTATTGAAGATTTGCATCATATAATGTTTAAATATATCGAAGCATGTGTAAAAATTAACAATATTCAAGAATTAGATAGAATATGTAAAGACAGAAATGCAAAATATAACCCTGAACAAATAAAAAACTTTTTAAAGGAATGCAAATTATCAGACCCTCGTCCATTAATCTATGTATGTGATATACATAATTTTATAGAAGAATTAGCTGAATATTTATATAAAAACAGTTTGTTAAAATATATTGAAGTATATGTTATTAAGGTAAACCCACATAATGCTCATAAAGTTATTGGAGTTTTATTAGATTTAGATGCATCAGAAGATTTTCTTCTTAACTTATTAAATAATATAAAAAATATATCAAACATTGGTAATTTAATAGATATAGCAGAAAAACGAAACCGATTAAAATTATTGTTACCATGGCTTGAAAGTAGATCTAATGAAGGATATGAAAATATCGAATTACATAATGCTCTAGCAAAAATTTATATCGATTTAAATAAAGATCCTGAAACATTTTTAAAAAATAACAATTTTTATGATAAAAAAATGATAGGAAAATATTGTGAAGATTTAGACCCACATTTGGCATATACTGCATATGAAAGATCAAATGGGCAATGTGATGAAGAACTTATAAATATAACAAGTAAAAATGGTCTCTTTAAATTACAAGCTAAATATTTAGTATCCAGACAATCGATGGGATTATGGTCAATGGTATTAGATGAATCAAATAAATATCGAAAAAATGTAATCGATCAAGTTATAGGCTCAACTTTAATTGAATCAAATAATGCTGATGAAATTACTGTAACTGTTAAAGCATTTATTGAAAAAAAATTAAGTAGTGAATTAATTGAATTGCTAGAAAAAATTGTATTACATAATAGCGAATTTAGGGATAATAAAAATTTACAAAATTTATTAATTTTAACAGCTATCAAATCAGATTCAAAAAAAGTTATGGAATATATTAACAGGCTAGACAATTTTTCAGGTCCACAAATAGCAGCAGTTGCATATGAATACAAATTAAGAGAAGAAGCTTTTGTCATATATAAAAAATTTAATTGTAACACATCTGCTATTTCTGTTTTATTGGATAATATCCTTATTTTTAATAAAAACCAAAAAGGTAAGATGTCAGCAAATGCTCGAAGAAAACAAATCGAGCTTGCTTTATTTAATACTATTAATGATTATTCTGGAAATGATTCTGATGATTACTTAAATATTACTAATTTTTCAGGGGCCTTAAGTAGCTCATATAATGAAAAACACGATGGATCATCTCTCTATGGAAGTAATGAAGTATTTCGAAATTATGGAAGTGGCCAATTATCTGAATTTGGAGATGAAAATCAAGAGGATCAAGAAATGCAAAAAGACGAGGAACTTACTAATATAGAAAATTATGAAGAAGATTTAAATAGAGCTATTGAATTTGCACAAAAATGTAATGTAAATGATGTATGGTTTATATTAGGTAAGGCTCAATTAAAATTGAATAAAATTATCGATGCAATTGATAGTTTAATTAAATCAAATAATGCAGGTGCTTATAAAGAGGTTATAGAAAAATGTAAAGAAAATAATTTTTATGAACAGTTAATAGCCTATTTAAATACATTAAGAGAACAAAATTCATTGAAAGATGTCTTAGTCGATTCTGAATTATTGTATGCATATGCCAAATTAAAAAAAACAGCAGAAATGACAAAATTTATAGCTAGTACAAATTTAGCAAATATGCAATTAATTGGTGATAGATTATATAAAGAAAAAGAATATGATGCAGCAAAAATATTATATGGTAGTATCCCAAATAATCAAAAACTGACCTTTTGTCATTTAAAATTAAAGGAATATTCATTAGCTATCGAAGCCGCTAAAAAAACAAAAAGTCTTAAAACTTGGAGAGAAGTAAACTTAGTATGTGTAAAATATAAACAATTAAAATTTGCACATGTAGCAGGATTGCAACTTATTATGCATGCAGATCATTTAGATGAAATCATAAAAATTTATGAAAAAAAAAAATATATAAATGAACTATTGAGTTTATTGGAAAACGGACTAAATAGTGAAAGGGCGCATGTAGGAATATATACAGAATTAGGAATGTTGTATGCAAAATATAAACCAGAAAAATTAATGGAATTTATAAGAAGTTATACTAATAAAATGAATACAAGGAAACTAATAGATGTATGCCATAATGAATATTTATTAAAAGAAGCTGTATATTTATATATATCATATGATGAATATAACTTAGCTGTTGATACAATTATTAAACATTCACCTATTGCTTATCAACCTGATATATTTATGCAAGTAATACATAAAGTAACAAATAGTGATATAATACACAAAGTTATAGATTTTTATATTGAAGAAAATCCATTGAATTTATATAATTTATTAAAGATTTTAGAAAATAAAATTGATAACAATAGATTAGTACAAACAATGAAAAAATCAAATAATTTGCCATTAATACAAAAATATTTAGAAGATATTCAAACACAAAATATTACATCTGTTAATGAAACCCTAAATGAAATTTATCTAGAAAATGATGATTATATTAGTTTAAGAAAATCAATAGATGAATATGATAATTTTAATCAAACAAATTTAATTAATAAATTGGAGAATCATAAATTAGCTGAAATGAGAAGAATTGCAGCATTATTATATAAAAAAAATAAAAAATTTAAAGAAGCTATTAATTTATCAAAAAAAGAAGGGCAAATTAAAGATGCTATTGATATTGCTAGAGTTTCTAAAAATCATCTATATATTGAGGATCTAATTAATTATTTTATTCAAATTAAAAATAAGGAAGCTTTATGTGCCTGCTTAATTGCTTGTTATGATATATTGAAACCAGATTATGTTTTAGAAATTATATGGCTGAGCGGATTTAAAGATCAAGCTATGTTATATTTCATACAAATTATTAGCGACTATACTCAACAAATTGAAACCATGAAAAAACAATTAGAAGATATAGAAAAGGAAAAAAAAATGAATAAATCAGCTCCTAATGATTATTCTGCTAATACTATTTCAAACCAATTCACCTATTCGTTGAATAAAAATTTATCAATTATGCCCCCACAAAATAATTATATCCCAAATAATTCAGACTTTGACAAATATGACATGTTTAATTCAAATACTCATTTTTAAAGTTCATGCTTTTTTCTTAAGTTAAATAACAATCCGATTTATTTCATATTATTACATATTCATTTTTATACTAAGAAGTTATATGATGACTACATGTGAATTATATTTTTTTACACCTTTTTTATTTTGCCTATTTATTTACGCTTCGAAAATGATATTTTTTCATGTATTCATCTCAGATTTTTATCTGACTATCTGACGAAGCGGTTAAATAAAAAGGCATACACAAGCACAGATATTTTTTTTGTGCATGTGTAAAAACTTTGTAACAACAAATAAACTTATATAAAGTTAAAAATTTTCCATCGAATAGTAACGACTGTAAACTTTCGTAATTTGAGTATATTCGACCGTATTACCTTATAGGCCTTTCTTATATATAATGGAATAAAGCTGATGAAATAAAAAACAATTTTTTTGTTTATATATTTCTTCCGCCTTCAGCCATTTAACCCTACTACTTCCATATTCCAAAATGTTACAAAACATATTTAAAAAAAAAAAAGTTAATACTCGAATTACATTTTCCAAACTTTTTATAAAACACAAAATATATGATTAAATAAAAATAAAATGAAATAGTATCAAACTTACAATATCATAAAATAAACCATAAAAATATGCATATATAAAAATGGACAAATATATAAATACTAATAAATTTATGAATTAATTCAAATTATTTGTTTATTATACATGCATATATATACAATGTGAATTTTGTACATGCTAATAAGTATGTGTAGACATTTTTTACATCAAAATATGTATACACATCCATATTTGTTCAATACTATAATGAAATAAAATAAATTTTAAGATAGGTATTAATTGAAAAGGTCAAAATCTTTAATTTATATTTTATTAAATTTTCATTTACATTGCTGTTATTTCTTTGCTTTTTTTTTTCTTATATAAGTTTATCCTGTTTTCTTATGAAATTAACGCAAACTGGATCTGCTTCACTAAATGCATATCCCATTAATTCGGATTTTGATGGTTTCTAAAAAAGGACAAAAAAAGTAATAACAAACCATGTTTAATTATATAAAGTGAAAAAAAATATAATAACATATAAGTTGTAAAAATTATAAAGAATAATTTTTTAAACTACCATTTCTTCGATGTTATTAGAACTTCTAGAGTTATGCTGAATATTTTTTGGATTCTCAATTTTATCCTCCTGTAAAGTTGGGTAAATTAAAATTTTGTTTGCAAAAATATATTAATTTATTTTTTTTTTTTCTTTTATCTTCCAAATATTGTTTGCCTTACCTCATCTTGAAGCAAGTGATAAGCTTCGGGGCAAAAGTTTTTCTTGTAAACCTTATAAACGTAATCTCTGGTTAAAGCAGCAAATAAACCCAGTACAAAAACTAGCCAAAAACGAAGGGAAGTGGCCAACAATGTAGCTACACCTAGAAAACTTTTATTTCCAATCCCAGTAAATGAAAAAGCTATCGCCGTAACAATAAAAGAAATAATACTAAAAGAAACTCCAATAATTGGTGATGTGTTTAGATAATATGTTTCTAACAATATTTTGATATTAACTATAACAACTGATAATAAATATGTAACACATCCAATTGACCAAAGATCAAATGGCTCTCCAGTCGAACTTGGTATATTATAATAGGCTAAGAAATATAATGGTATTGAAAATACTAATAATCCATGAAAAAGACTATTTAAAACCCATGATATAAACTTATTAATATTAAAATAAAAATTATGTATTCCTAATTTGTATAAGCATGGGTTTTTTAATGCTGTATTTATGCTAACATCTTTATCTAGAATTGCTAATATAATTATTGGTAATGATGTGAATAAAACATTATATGAATGTAATAAAATTTCAAAGTATATTTTTTGCCCTGAATATAATGAAATTGCCCCATATATAAACAATGGAAAGATAAAAACTATATTTTTATAAAACATATATACAACCAATTTGCTTATTCTTCTATATGATAATCTACCATGTACTAATATTAAATTTCTTAAAAATCTGAATTGGCTAATTCCATAATCTGATGAATTAAAAGCTTGTACACCTTCTTGACCTCGTATTCCAATACCTATATTAGCCATCTTAATCATATTACAATCATTTGCACCATCACCAATAGCTAAAGTATTTTTTCTTAATAATCTATTTGCAGATGAAACTATGAAACCTTTTTGATAAGGACTAACACGGCCACATATAACTGATGAGCATTTATCAGCCAAATAAAAAAATTTTCTTTCAAAGGGCTTACTAAGTAATATGTCTAATACACTGCCATCTACTATTAAGACGTTATTATTTAAAGTCATATCCTCTTTATATGTATCGTGATCTAATGCTAAACTATCAGTACTTTTATATTTCCTAGATATTACTTTTTGAAAAAAAGATTCTTCTACTTTATTTGTATCAAAATTAAAATGTAACAAATTTAATGATTTTTCTATGTATATTATATCTTCATCTAATTTTTTCATTAGTAAATCTTCACTGAGTGCCAATTCTTCGGTATATATGAACTGTTCAGAACCATTATCTATTAAGTTGGTTGCAATACCAATATTAATAGCTGTTTCAATTTTATCACCTGTTAACATCCATACATGTATACCGGCTAGCCTTAAATCCTCAATAGTTGAACCAACTCCTTCTTGTAATTTATCTTCTATCCCTGTAACTCCTTGTAATATTAAATCGTTTTCAATACCTCCAGCAATCTTTTCTATATTTTCTTCTCTACCATTTAAACTTAAAGATGCTTCTTTATATAAATTATACCATATAGCAAATTCTTTTGGGCTTAGTTCTTTATATGCAATACACAGAGTTCTTAATCCTTCATCTGCATATGTTTCCATATGCTCTATTGTTAAATCATCTACATCAGTTTTGTTCGCTAACTTTTTTATAATTACACATCCTGCTCCTTTGCAAAATACTACTATTTTATGTTTCTTTGTATTTTCACAACTTATTACATCATTATTTGTTCCCATTTTTTTATCTTTATTATTATTTTTATTTTCTTTTTTTCCAATTTTGTTCACATCACTGTTGGATGCATTATCCTTGACTTTTTCTAAGGGGGCAGGTGAAATATTCGATTCATTTCCCGTCGGTAAGTTGGCTGGGCTATCTCCCATACCATTCCCATTTCTTTCTCCATTTGTCAAAACATCATTGTTACCATTACCATTTGGGGGGCGAGGCATAGTTTTATTGTTGGTGGGGGATGTCTTGGTGTCTTCATTGGACATTACTGGAATTCGACAAACAATAGTGCTCATTTTTCTTTTACTGGTAAATTCAATAGTAGCTAAAATATCTATTTCATATACCTTATCAAATATTTTAACTCCACACTTTCCATCCTTTCTATATAGAAAAGTAATGCCAAAATGCTTGGCTGCATATACTAAAGCTTCTTCATCAGGACTACTAGAAGAATATGCGTTCACATCATCACTAGTATCACACATAACACAATGGTTGACTGCTAGATGAAGGAAAAAATATATTAAAGAAGCATGATTAAAATGATTAACATCTTTTAAATGATCTACTAATTTTTTATCAATAATATTCACATTTGGTGTTTTGTTTTTGATATCTAAATCTACTGGTTCGGGAGGAATAGGAATATTATTTTTTATTAAAATTTTTCTTTTAATTTCTGTTAAACCAGTTCCATATGATATACCATTTATTGCACATTTTCTAAACTCCATAACATTACATGTTAATGTTCCCGTTTTATCAGAAAAAATATATTCGATTTGTCCCAATTCTTCTATTAAACTTGAAGTTCTTGGTATTGCATTAAAATTTATATAATTTTTTTCTTTAGAATCTTTAAAAGTTCGCATTCTTGTGCTTCTTTTTTTGAGGATATCATTATTTTCATCTTCGCTAGTTGGTATTATTTTTGTAGAATCGGAAATGCTAGTATCACTTTTTTTATTAGTGACAAACACTGATTTATCTTCACTCAAATTATGTATTTCATCTATTTCTATAGAAACGTTTTTTTTTAATTTCATAGACTTTTGTCTGGATTCTCCAAAAGATGGGATATTTTCCTCCACCTTATAAATCATATTATTATCACAAGATATAAAATATGCTTGTATAACTTTAACACAACTCATAGTAACAATTAAACAAATGGGTATAAAATTAGCAGTAATAACTATCCATGAAAAAAATGATATAATACCACTAACAATTGGGGCTTTTGGTTCTACTAAATTAAATGGCAAATATTTAAATTTGCTCTTTTTTGAGAAACTAACAATTATAGCACTATAATATGCAGATATGATACACATAAATACTTGAATTAACCATATAATGATAGTTAATTTATTTGTTAATATTTCAAGTTTACTATATTTTAAAACAGGTTTTAATGAGTTCATTTGTATTTTTGTCTCTTTCCCTATATATATAGCCATACCTATTACCCAATCTATGTTTTTTAATTTACAACCCCGTAAAACGAAATTTTTTTCATCAAATGGCAACTTAACATATTTATCATCATTTTTATAACTATCTAAATTATCATTTGAATTATTTTCTATAGAATTATTATTTTTCATTCCTTCTCCATGGCTTGTTCCTCCAGATATACTTTTTCTAAGTTCTTTATTATTTGTTAGATCGTTATTTTCATCACTTTCTAAATAAATGGCCCCATTCATAGTAGATAAATTTTTATTTGGTTTTTCACTTAAAATATAACCTCTTAATTTTTTTACTTTTTCAATAGCTTCATCTATGTTATATGTTAAATTATTAAATATATATTTATTAACTTCCTTAACTTTTAAATTTGTTTCACCATCTAAACTTGATGTTTCGGCAAAGCATATTCCATTGGGATCACTTGAACTTAATAATAAAATATCAGCACAAAAAAAATCGGATCTTCTACATATTATTATATCCCCTACTTCGATATCTTTCCATCTTTTTTGTATTGTTCCATCTATATTTTCTAATTTATCATCATAGTTCCTCATAAAATAATTTGTGTCAGCTATTTCATCAATATCTTCATCATTCTCATCATCATAATAACTTTCAATACTATCTATTTTCTTAGTTTTTTGTGGGAATAATTTTTTTATGTATCGAAGAAATTTAATAAATGCATTACTACTAGTATTAGGTTGTGATAAATTTCCATCACTTATAACATAGCATATTCTGTTGTTTTCAATTTTATCTGTTTTATGCCTATTCCAATCTTCGTATGCATCATTTATAGCATTAGCAATTAATACAATTGATAAAGGAAATAATATTGTTGGAATTCTATTCGTTGCTGTT
This sequence comes from Plasmodium chabaudi chabaudi, assembly GCF_900002335.3. Classification (NCBI taxonomy): domain Eukaryota; phylum Apicomplexa; class Aconoidasida; order Haemosporida; family Plasmodiidae; genus Plasmodium; species Plasmodium chabaudi. The sequence continues at coordinate 1,317,895 of NC_030114.2, forward strand.
AATTCAGGAACCAGTTGTAATACTCCGATGATAAAAAAATATACATTTGATATTTTATGGAATTGCTCATATGCGTTTAAAAATATAAAATTAAAAATTGTATATTTAGAAGTAATCACTGAATTTGTATGGCGCCTTTTGTTCACGCCATTGATGCTTATTTGTGTTTCATTTGCCTCACTAAAAAGAAAAAAATGAAAAAAAAAATATATACATACATATAGATATATAATAAGAATGAATATAGGTAAAAAAAAAAACGATTGTTCTGTTTTTTTATTTGGTTATTTAAGCATTACACATTATCCCCCTTTATATGTTTCGGCATTTTCTTATAAAGCAGTAATACTATTACCACCTGTTTCCTATTTCCCTTTTATGGGTATTTAATTTATGTGATTTTAGCATATATTTAAAAATAATTAAATCATACAGTATTTTTTTTTTTTGTTTTCTTTTTTTGTTGCAGTTACTTTAAAACTATACTAAAATAATAATAATACATTTTTTAGAATTATATATTAATAATAATTTTAAAAATAAAAATTAAAAAAAGTAGGAAAATAATGCATAAAAAGAAATAAAATCTTGACAAAGCTAATAGAAAGTAAAAAATAAAATAATAATCATTATAAATATAAATAAAATGTAAATATAATAATAACCGCAAAAATAACAGTCATAAAAACGGATGTAAATTATTCAACTACATAAAATTTTTTATAAATTATGTTTATGCATATTTGTGTATATTCACTGGAAAATTATATTAGTACGCCGGGGTATTTAATAAATTTATATGAATATATCATTTTAAATTTTAAGATTTTTTAAATAATCGAAAATTAAAAAAATAATTTAATTAATCATTATGCAATATTTAAAATATGTATTTTTATACATTTGTTTAATATATTAAACTTTTATATTAGTGAGTATGCTTTACAATCATAAATGTTTAAAACATATAGTATTTATTTTTCTATATAACAATATAATATGTTTTTATTTTATCATCATACAGACAAAAATACATATAATTTAATAAATGCAAATATTATTCATGTATTTAACCAATTGAATACTATTGGGGGATGCATACATGTTTATAGGCATTATAGAAAAATCAGGATATCAAATATGCAATTGGGAAATTTTATATAGTATATATATATTACTTTTTTGGATAATCGTTTTTTTTAAATAGATCGATATTTTCGGTTTTAATATTGCATTGGTGTTGCGTTACAAAGCTAATTGGAGAATAGGCTAAATACATTTATTATTTAAAAAGTGATATAATATTAAACTGTGTTAAATAAATCGGTTTTAGTTTTTTTTTCCTCGACCTTTTATTCGCTTCTTTAAAATAAATAAATCAAACTCTTATAAACATTTTCAATAAATATAATATATTTAATTAATACTAATGAAATGAGTATTAGTTGTGGTGCAAATTAGGATAGAGGGCATATATATATTTTATTCGGTTGTTTATTATTTTATTAATTATATCTAGCATTATATAAATATACCTTGCTTCCATGTAACTACTTCTATAACAACCATACTATATTTGCCATTTCATGGCCAATTGATATAATAAAAAAATAATACACACATATGTATATCTTATTATCATATATAATATAAATACATGAGATTTATACATTATTTTATATAGTTGTCTTTACGATTTGGAAAAAGGAAAGGCAACATAATTCTATCCAAATTATTTAAATAATTTTCTATATAGGCATAATCATTTTTTTATATTTATGGGCAAAATGAGTTCGTATATATATACATATGTGAATGTATTAACTTGTGGTATATATAATAATTTTGTTTGGTTATAGGAGAGACTGCATTTTAAAGAAAGGAGATAACACTCCCTTGATGTATATACATATTTGGCGGTGAAATGAAAAAAATATTTAATAGTTTGATTTTATACGAAAAATGAATGCCTATAAATGGGTACAATTCACATAAATAAGTAGGCATATGCACATATATACATTTATGGTATTATTATGTATATATTTAAATCAAATGTCTGTTTTATACCTCTATTTGACACCAATTAAATCCTACAATTTGCATATCATTTATTTGTGCAATATTATAAGAAGTATTATAATTATTAAATTTTACTCTGGTTATATAATTTTCTCCTCTATATATTGGTATGCCGGTTATGTTATCTTTATTCTCTTCTTTTATTAATAAAAGTATAAAACTAATTCTATGTAAGCCTGTACCCTTTTTTATAGAGGGGCCAGTATATGGCAATAATGTTATACTATTTTTTTCTGTTCCTTTTAATAATTCTTTAGATTTTATACCCGAAACAGCCCAATGGATATATTCACTTCCATCTGGTCTTTTTCGTGAAGGAAAATCTGGATCGATCATAAATAAAACAAAGCAATAACCATCTGGTGGAGCTTCGGAAAATCGAACATTCCTCGGTACACTTCCAGTTCCAGAAATATCTAATATATTTCCATTTTTTACTTCCTTTCCTGCTTTAAAACTTATAAAAATGTCTATATTTAAATTTATATCTTCATTGGGGAATATATTGGGTATTATTTTTTCCTTCTTCAGTTCTTCTATTGTAGGAATTGTCATTTTGAACAGGTTATACTATGATCAAAAGATATTGTCTATATATGTATACGCATGTATATATATTCTTATATGAAAAAAATGGTATATTGGGGAAAATCCGGAAATTTCGTTGTCTATATTGCTAAAATTGCCTTAAAAAAAACTGTACATATAATTTGTGTTTGCTATGAAATAAAAATTACAATTATATATATCCTTTATTATAAAATTATTTTTTGTAATATTTTTAAAGTGCTATAAAAAAAGACATTTAGTTATTTTTATCATCGTATTTTAATTGAAAATTGTTTACTAAAGCATTAAAAAAAAATTGTTTTATGGATATAGTATTTGGAATTTTTGCGTTTTTTCCTTTGGTATAAATTCAGATATATGTAGACAGTAATTATATTATTGTTTGCTCTTTACATTTGTTCTTAAACAAAACTGTGCCAATACATTTGTGCGCATGCGTAGATATTGCGCCGTTGCAATTTTAATACTTAAATTATGAAATATAAAAAATTAAAAGCTTCATATTGATATACCTTTTATTTGTTAGTATAGTATATTAAAATTTTTTTTTATTCTTACATTATTGGTAGGTATATATATACATACATTTTTTAAGCTATTTTTATCTGCATGCGCACCATTTTTAAACCTTTTGTTCTGTACCCATTTATATATATACTAACATCCTCAAATATTATCTCTTTTTTTATGAATAGGTATTTTTATTATCAACATAACATACTTTAGTTTATTAAACTGTGAACAAAATATTTTCTATATACACATACGTATACATATTTACATATATCCGTTGTTTTAGCAAATGTATACATATAAGAGTAATATGATACAGATATTTATATGAATAATTTTTTTTTTAATTAATTCCTTAAATTTCAAATGATCAATTTTCACAAAAATTGTTTCTTAAGATAATAAAAATCGCAAACTAAATTTAGGGAAAATATATATATATACTGCTTGTATTTTTTAACCCTTGTCTAGTACTTTTTTTTCGTTTAATTTTAACGTAATTTTTGATTTTCTACAGAATATAAGTGCTACCAAATATTAGAATTCATACATGTATTTTATGAATGATAAATTATTAGAGTTATCAAAAAAATATAATATAGCACACAGTATTTTTTTATATACAACGATTTATTTACTGAATCCTATACTTTTATTTTTTATGCATGTTTTTGTCTTATATTTACCTATATATACTATATTTTTTATAAAAACAAAAATAGAAACTATAACGATGTCTAGTCATAATGAAGAAGTGTAAAATGGTACCTTACAAAATTTAAATATATAAATATAGACATAAAATTAAAAATATACATTTAATACGAGTCTGAAGTGATGATTATAGAAGTTCATTTAAAAAACAAGTATAGGCAGTTATAAAATAAAATATATAAATAGAATTTCAAAAGTGATAAGTAGATGAAAACCTTTGAAAATAGAAGAGTGATATGTGACGTTAAAGCATAAACATTTTTAGCTCGGCACTGAAGTACCACTATTTATGTAATTCAAAAATAAAAAGATTTGGGAATACAAAATATACCCATTTATGTTGTGTGTATATACAAAATGATTGATGATTTAGAATCTCTAATTAAAAAATCATCCGCGGAAGAGAAAGATAATTGTCTAAATGTGCGTCTGTATTTAATACAAATTCTATTTATATTTATTGTTTGTTTTGTAATTTTTCTTTTTTTCTTTATATTATTTTTTCTCGGTGTTTTCTAAATTAACATATTACCAATCAATTTATTAAGAGTGTTGCCTATTTTCAATATTACCTTTTTTTAAGAAAATATATTTTTTAATAATCATATGTATATAGTTTGAAAGCATACAGTTAAAATGCTGGAGTAAATGGTATGTCATAAAATGAAGCATAGGATATTTTTTTATATAAAGAAATCCATAACCGTTTTGGAAAATATTTTCAGGTTTTTATATTTGCAATAATTAAAATGATATTATGCATACCCTCTTAAAAAGTATTTATATATGCATGTACCATTTTGTAATCTGGAACAATCACAAATAAATAACATGGAAGCAACATTAATTATCCAAATGTACATAAAGCTATTTTTGCTTTTTATGATATATATATCCTTTTTAATATTTTTACTTGTCACATTTAAATAATATTTATTTTATTTTTAAATAAAATACATCCATAACGCATTTTCAAATTGCTATAAAAATCCCTTTTTATTCAAGAGCGGGAATATCATATTTTCCCATATAAGTAAATCGCATGAATAATAAATAAATATATTATGCCCATACATAAATATCTAAGACAGTAATACAAGCCAATTGTTGTCATGTGGTACTGCTACGCGAAATATTATGCATATACTAACAATCCTTGAGAAAATATATATTTGTTTGATAATAATACGAAATTTCAAGAAAAGTATAATAATAAATATATATATATATATATATTATATAAAGTAAATTTTTAAAAAAAGGAATTGAAATTTTTTTAAGCAAACGTATTTACCAATCCGAGCAAAAAATTATTGTGCACACAAATGTTCGCATATTTAATGAAAAGGAATTGAAACCTATAACTACGACATTTGTTAATCTATATAATAAAATTTTATTGAATTTTTCATAATATCTTTTTATATTTTTAATATTTAAAATAAATATACATTAATTTCTATATATTATTCAATTTTGGTGATATAAATAAAATTGCTTAACTCTTTCCTCATCCAATCAAAGGAAAATATTTTATGTTTTTTTTTTGAATATAATTCTAGCTATTTAGTATAAGGAAAATATATATAGCTCAAAATTAATATTAAAAATGACAAAAATAGAAGCTATAATAGCCCCTTCAGTACTTGCTTCTAATATTAGCAAGCTTGCGGAAGAAACTAAAAGAATGGAAGATTTGGGAGCAGAATGGATACATTTAGATGTCATGGATATGCATTTTGTTCCAAATTTGTCATTTGGTCCTCCTGTTATTAATAATTTAAAAAAATATACAAATAATATATTTTTTGATGTACATTTAATGGTAGAAAATCCAGAAAAATATGTTAGCTTATTGAAAACATCGAATCAATTAACATTCCATTTTGAAGCCTTAAATGAAGATGTTGAAAAATGTATAGAATTAGCGAAAGTAATTAAAAGCAATAACATGTGGTGCGGAATTTCTATTAAACCAAAAACAAGTGTAGAAAAACTCGTTCCAATAATCGATACTAATTTAATAGATACTGTTTTAGTTATGACAGTAGAACCAGGATTTGGGGGACAATCATTTATGCATGATATGATGAGTAAAGTTTCTTTTCTTAGAAAAAAATATAAAAATTTAAATATTCAAGTTGATGGGGGATTAAATATAGAAACTACTGAAATATCTGCATCTCATGGGGCCAATATTATTGTTGCTGGTACTAGCATTTTTAATGCAGAAGATCCACAATTTGTTATTAATACTATGAGAAAATCAATACAAAAATATTTGCAAAATTAGTTATCTATGTTTTTTCTATGACACACAAAATAGGCATGCATGTAGTACACATACATATATATATATATATTATGCAAAAAATGTTTAGCTATTTGTGTATTGTTTATGTTTCGATTTTTTAGTTTACTACATCTTAAGCATATTGTAGTCCATATTTTTTTGATTAAGAAGTGGGACTATTATATTCTTCATATTATATATATTAATTAAAATTATGGCCATATCTATATCTATCGTTTTTTTCATATATATAACACTAAATTCTTTAATTATATAAATATATACTCAGTTAAAAATAATAAGTTGGGTAAATAATCTATCTTACGAAACGTGAGTATATAAAATAATAAAACTAAATAGACACCAAGGTACAAAAATTATCGGCAAAAAAATATTTATATGCTGTTATATATAATCAAATAAATAACGGTACAATAAATATAATAACGGATCTAATATCAAAAAAAATAATAAAATAGTAATAATAATGGTGATCCATGTGTAGTGACATAAACTAAACGGTGGAGTGTACACAGAAAAAATTATATTTGAGTCTATTAAGAATTTTCACATTTTCATCAATGAATTATATGGAAAGGATTGCAGCTAACCTTAAACAGCATAGAAAAGTAGTACCTGTTTTATTTAACATATTTTAGTAATTTTATAAAATGCACACACATATGGATGTGCACAATCTGTACAAAATTGCCGATCCAGATACTATGTCTATAATGAAATATATACATTAGCGCATTCATATATATATATAACGATAAAGCTGTGAATTAAACATACATGCAATTATCTTTTATAATTTCCTAATTATAATTAAAATACACAATCACTACATGTATATGCTAACGGATTCCTTTATTATTTTACTATTATTTTTTTATACATTTTTATTTATTCTTCGCATCTATTAAGCGTTTAAAAGATACTTTCTATTATCTATTTGTATTTTTATGTAAAGATAACACTACGAATAGATAATTATAAATTTGAAAAGAAAAAAACGTATTATTAAAATATTCCTACTAGTTGAAATCAGCCTTATAATTAAATATTCCTTTTTTACTTATTCTTCCAGTACTTCTACAACTTCCTCTTTCTTTTTATACAAAATTTACATATTAGCATGATAAGGAACAAAATTATAATTTCTCTCTATGTTCATATTATTATTATTTCTTATGTGAAATTTGTTTTTAAAAGGATCTGGAATCTCATTTGAATCGTAATAATTATATGTGGGCTTTATCATTTTGGTTGCATTTTTATTATGAAAATTATATCCTTTATTTTTATTGTTATTTTTATTTTTTCTATTAATATTGGCATTCCCTCCATTTCTCAAGCTTCCAAAATCATTGATATTATTAATATTGCTAACATCCATCATGTTATTATTATTGCAGGTATTTATATTCAGCATTGTGTTATTAGTGGAATTATTAATTTTTTTGCTTGCCTTAAAATTTTTAGGATTATGTTTGAGCATTTCATTTAATAGTTTTGAATTAACATCATCTGGATTACGTAACACATGTAAAAGTATATCTAATTTTTCCATATTATTTTTTACTAGTTTCTTCCATTTTTTTGCTGATATTAATACATGATCTGGATGATGGCAAAAGGAACAATCATCACCATTCATGCATATGTTTCCATTATAGACATGGGCACAAGGTTTACACACTCTTTGTTCATGCTCTAGATCTTGAGAACACTTTTTATAATATTTAAATAATTTTTGCACTGATAGATTTTTTGATATGCATTTTGTTGTATTTAAATTATTTGAATCACATGAATTCATTATGATGTGTTCATTGAATATATTTCCGGTATTTAATTTATTTATGTTTGAATCATCAAGAATATCATTTGTTTTTATTAAATTCATTTTAGTAAATGTGCTAGAAATTTCTGAGCTATCTATGGCATCAAATGTATATGTTTTAATTGTGTCATGTAGTGATGATGCTGTATTATTTATTTCATCAAAGAAATTGTATTCATTGTTTACATTTTTTTGTATTCCCGCGTCACCACCTATAGTATATCTTCTTCCTCGGGTAGAGCAATAAATCATATTATTATTTGGTGATATAGATATACAAGCTTGTTCATTTAATGTCCCATTTTTATTTTCTGCGTATATATATATATTATTATTATTAAAAATTATATTATTTCTGATATCATTATCATTACTATACTTTGCTGGTAATGTCCTAAAATTCTTAAATGTAGAATAATCGATATCTTCTATATTTTCTTGAATGTTTTCAATTTCTGAAAATCTTTTATTTACAACATAATTTGTTTTCTTTGTTGTATAATCTGCGTAATTTGATAATGCTCTACATATATCACTATTTATATCAGAACATATTTGTTCGTCATTTTCTTGATTCATCTGTACTAAAGAATCAAAAATATACTTTTTTTGCCGCAAAAGCAATTCATGGTCTATGTATTTTTCTTCATTCATACTTTGCAAATTTTCTTGGAAATTATTATTGCACAATGCATATTTCGCCACAGGAGAAACATTGTTCATCTTTCATAAAATTTATTTTCTATTTGTTATATTTACTATATGAATGCTATATTTCTACTACAAATTATATTACTATTTATACTACGAACGTATTACTATCTTACGGAATATTACTGAAAATGCAGGAACTCAGTAAGTTAAGAAAAGAAAGAATGTGCAATGTACAAAAAAAAATAAATAATAAAATAAATAAAGTAATAAAGTAATAAAATAATATAATAGTAAAAAAAAAATAAAATAATAAAAAAAAAAGTGTATGTACATATAAAAATAAAAAAATAAAAATCACGTACACTCCTTGGACTTTTGGAGTACATCCATAGTAGGGCTTTTAGAAAAGCCTTTAAAACTGGTGTAATTAATTGATCATGCACATGAATAAATATATTTATAAATATGCATTGTATATGTTTTATTTTTGTACGTTTTTTTAATATATCTGATTTTCAATATATCCGAAAAAAAAATATACTATATCATTAGACTAAAAAAAAAGTGTAATATTTTTGCAAGCATACATAAAATTTTTAATTTAAATATAAATCTTTTGTATTTATTTTATTTGTTCTCACGTTTCTTTTAATATTCTTATAGAGAATTGAATTCTATGTATTAAGTTAAAATAAAAGTACATTAATTTCCAATGTTCCTTGTTAAGCATATTTTATTTGTTGCATTTATATATACTTAATTTTTTTTAAATAAGCAAGCGAAAATTGAAAAATATTGCATTTTAATTATATTTAATGATCTATTTAAAAAAAAAAAATATATATATGTAGGTGTATCATTATTTCATATAATAGCTAGCACCAAGCCAAGGATGTTTTTTACCTGACCATACATATTTTTTTTTTTTTTTTTTTATTAATAGCTATTTTTTTATTGTAATTTTTTTTTATGTTTAAAATATTTATAAATATATTATTACTCCAAATAATGTTTTAAAGTTTTCCTATTAAAATATTAAACATTATTTTCTCAAATGGACATTCTTAGGAGGTAGTAATGGTATTACCATAAAAAAGGAAAATAATTGAAACATCATATTATCATAAAATTTAAATTAAAATAAAAGATATATAGCTGTATATAATAAAGCTCATAACATAAATATTATAATTTATTATTTATCGCATTATGGTACTTTATTACACTGCCAACATATTCCCATTACCATACTAAAATGGTGTACGTATTTTTTTCGTACTATTGGTGAAAAAACATTTTTGTCATATTTTTTAACTTTTCGAAATGTGTAGAAAGATGTATATTGCGTTGGAAATGAAAACGAAACATTTCTACTTAAAGAGACATATATATTTAACTATATATGAGTGAATATATCCGTTTTTATACTAAAAAATAATAAATATACCAATGAATGTCTACCATTGATGTATTATTAAATTGGGAGTATTTTGTGAATTAAAAATGATATATATCCATATTTTTGTGAAAATTTATTATAAAAAAATAGACATATCTTTGTGAGTATTATTAATTTAATATATTATTACAGTTTATATAATATATGACTATGCGAAAATAGTTGCTATGGTTTAAACTATGTATTTAAGTGTGACAAATAACTAAAAAAATCAAATATTAATTATCCAATGGGGTACAATATAAATAAGAAGGTTAATATTTATAAATTAATTCAAATACAACATTTTTTTAAATGGAAAAAAACACGTACATATTATAATAATTTGGTGTTCTTTTAATGGGCGAGTAAACATTTTGGGATTTCATTTTTTTTTTTTATTTTGTTATTTTTTTCCATTTTGTTCATATATTTCGTAAAAATTATTTTTTAAAATTGTGATTAATGGTATATTCATAATTTTTAATTTTTTATTATTAACCCTTTTCATAAAAAATTTTAAATAAAATCACAATATTCGATAAAAATGTATATGTTTAATTTTCTCAATCGATATGTTTATTATACTATACCATGAGTTTTGCAAAAAGGAAAATATAATAATACAAAACAAAATAAAGAGATAATATCATATTTTGTTCAAAACTCCTAAATGAAAAATATATATTATTATTTTAGGGGGTATTATAATTTTGAAAAACAAATAAATACTATTACTTTTTAGTGTATTAAAATGTACAAATTCAAACTATAGCTAACTAATTTTTTTGCAGAGTTAAAGAAAGTTTACATACAATTGGTTAAAAATATTTTCCGTAAAAAAAAGAAAACTATGCAAACAAGTTATCATTACAATCGTATATATACAAAAAATCAAAACAAATAAATACAACACGAGTTTTTTCAATCAAATTATTGAATAAAATATTTATCGTTTAAATCAATTAGCATATACATGATCATTTTACTTATAAATATGCGTACATAAATAATGGATTTGTTGAAAGAGTATGATGAAAATGATGATCTGGAAGTAGATGATTCTAATGATAAAAACTCAAACGAGAAAGAGAGTTCAAATAATAGTGGCACTAAAACAACGGACCCTATATGTGATGAAAACAATGCAAGTATAAAAAATGAGGGGAATGAAAATACCCAAATAGTAAATATAAGTTCAATGGGTTTAATAAATTGTGCCCCTGATGTAAATACCTATGATATGGAAATAAAAAATTATAGAGAAAAATTTAAGAATATGGAAAAAAAAATTATGTTTGATGACCCAGTTTACCATAGCATTATGAGCAAACCACAGCAAGGGCCAAGTATAAATGGACACTACAATTTCTTAAAAAATGCCAATAAAAACCATTTTAATGGAAACATAGAAACAACATTTGTTAATAAAAATATGTTTGATTACCAATATAATCATTTTAATGTAACTGGCATTGCTCAAAACCCCGCATTAAAAAATTATTACCAAAATAATTATCAAAATTATATAATAGCAACAAATCCAATTAGTTATTCTGAAAACATTGGACAGTTACAAGTAAATCAAAGTCGAAAAAAAAGAGGAAAAAGTGAAAGTAATGATTATTATTCCCTGGAAAAATATAAAGGCCCATGGGAATCTAGAGAAAATAATAATAACAAAGAAAAAGAAAACGGAGACGAACAAACAGGTGACAATAAAAAACATAAAAATGATAAAAATGATGACGATGTAGATGAATCTAAAAAAAACAATTCAAAAAAAAATGTATTCTTAAAATTGGAACCGTGTGGACTTGAAGAAGCAATTCAAAATAATACAATAAGCGAACAAAATACATTATATAATGATAAAATTGTTTCAACATTACATATAAATTATGAAGTTGATGATTATTATAAAAAATCATGGTTTGAATTGCCATCAGAATATAAAGAAAAAGATTTTATAATAGAAGAAAATTTTCCCCCCAAAAAAGAAATTCATACATATAAGGGGCATAAAATGGGAGTTCAAAAAATTCGTTTTTTCCCAAAATATGGAAATTATATTTTATCTGCTTCCTTAGATAGTACATTAAAATTGTGGAGCTCATATAAATCAAAAAATTGCGTAAGAACATACAAAGGGCATTTCAAAGGAGTTAAGGATGTATTATTTGATAAAGATGGGTCAAATTTTATAAGTTGCAGCTATGATAATAATGTTATTTACTGGGACACAGAATATGGAAAAATAAAAGGAATATATAGTCAGAAAAAAACACCATATTGTTTGTGCTTAAATGATGATGATCCAAATATCTTTTTAGTAGGTGGTGCTAATAATAAAATTTGTCATATTGATTTTAGAACAGGTAATGTAGAATTAGAATATAATGAACATTTACAAGCTATAAATACAATTACTTTATGTGAAAATAATAAAAAACTTGTCAGTACATCAGATGATAAAAAAATATTTATTTGGGAATACGGGTTACCAGTTGTTGTTAAATATATTTCTGATGCTTCCATGTTTTCAATAACATCCGTTTCTGTTCATCCAAGTAACAAATTTTTTTTATGTCAATCGATGAATAATATGATAACTGTTTATGAAGCAACAGGAAAATTTAGATTCTTTTCGAAGAAAACATTTAAAGGACATAAAAATATTGGATATTCTATCAATGTATCATGTAGTAATGATGGGAAATATGTTATCAGTGGTGATAGTAATGGAGGCTTATTTATATGGAACTGGAAAAAAATGTCTAACTTTAAAAATATAAAAGCACATAGTAATGTCTGTATAGACTGTGCATGGCATCCTTTCAAAACCTCAATGTTAGCTACAGCTAGCTGGGACTCAACAATTAAATTATGGGAATAACAATTGAAGTACATTTTTTATCCATTCACCAATTTATTATTATTTCCTTTTTTTAAAGTAATTAATTTTTTAAAATTACATATGTGCATTGCTTGTATATGATGCAACACATTTTTTTTCTTTTTTTTGTTGTTGAATATTTACCTTTTAATACATTGATTAAGCGTGAATATTAATATGCTTCTATTTTGTTATTTTTTTAAAAGAGTTATAAAACTAAAATTTGCACAAATATATTCCTTTTAGTTATAAATTTTAGCAATTATTTTGCATTTTTTTAATTTTTTAATTATATTATAAAGTTTGCCAATAAAGCAATATATTAAATGAATGTCAATATAGTATCATCAAAAAATCAAATATGCTTTTAAAAATAAGCCAAAAAAGATATTTCCAATATGATAAAAGTGTTTATATATTTTTTAAAATTAAATCCATCGAATTATTATCAAAAAAACGAATTATGCTATATAACACAAAAATGTTACTCCGATCTTGAAATTAAAGTAGATAAATTAATTAAAAAAAGGGACTCGTGATTTAGGAGAAATCTAAAAAAAGGAAGAAAAAATAGATGTGTATATTATAGGGTATTTTACTATTTTACAAAAATAAAAGATGCACAGATTTTTATATAACTATATAATCATCATTCACATATGCAAATAGACATATGTTTATCTTTTGTTTGAATATATGGATAATAATTACATTCATCTAAAAATGGATCCAAATAATTCAGAACGTTTAAATTATCTGTGCGAATTTTAACAATAGTTGATTTGTCATATATTTGGAAAACCATTAGCAAATGATGCTTAGGAGGTAAAAATATTCCAACGAATTTATTAATAGCGCTACTATTAGTATTTTCTTTGGTACTTTTATTTTTTTTATTTACACTTCTCTGAATATTTTTGTCCATAATAGTTTCATTATCATCATTCATTAAAAAATTAAAAAACTTTTTTTTCCTATTTTTTAACAATGAATAAATATTATTACGTATTTTCATCTTATTTATAATTTTAATAATATTATTTAATTTTTTGTCTGGGTTAACTATTTCCTTTTCTTTTTCCTTAGTCTTATTGCATAGATGATTTAAGCCAAGATAAAATGTGCTGTATAATAATATGGGCTTATACAGATTAAAGCGTTTTTTTTCTTTATGTTTTCTTCGTCTTGCATTAAGTTCACTATATTTAAAATGGCGTTCATTGCTTTTATTTGATTTAAAATTTGTATCAGACGAATTAAGGGAATAGTTATCAATATAGAATTCGTCCAATATATCTCTTTTTATTTGTCTATTTGTTTTTTTCTTATTATAAGCATAGAAAGTATCATTGAGGGCATATGCTTTTTCTACATGCATATTATATTTAGGTTTATTGTAAATTTTAGTATTTTTTATATTCGGTTGGTCCATAATTAAAAAGGGATATAGTTTTTTATTTATTACATCTAAAGCATGATCGGATGTAATATTAAAATATTTTGCAGTTTTATACATTTTTTCAAATTTCCCATTCCATATATTTTCAAAAATATTTTTCCAATATATAGTAGGCGCTTTAAAGGGTAAAAAGAAATCAGTAAATTTTAAATCATATTCCCCTAAAAATTTTTTAAACGTTTTTTTTTTGTTTAAATAAATAATATATGCATAAAATGTGGTGTTGATTAACAATTTTACACCTATTTTAATTAATAATTTATATCTATTCATAATTTTTTTTTTCGGTTTCCCTTTTTTGCAGTTTTTCTTTTTTATATGATACACTTTTTTTAATCTTAACATGTATTTTTTCAAATACCACTTTCTTTTGTATATTTCTTTTTTTACTAAATCTTTTTTTAAATTTACAAAATTCTTACTATATATTTTTGTTATTTTTTGTATAATTTCACTTATTTGTCTATTTTTCGTGGATTGTGTTTCTTGTAATAATTGGTTGCCCTTTTCTATACATGCATCATTTTGACGATTTGGAAGTATATTTTGTTTTTTACTTCTTCCATTATTTTTTATATTATTCAAAATAGAGCAATTCATTTCGTGTGTGATACTTTTACACAACATATAGCTATATTTAGAGTAAACAATAAAAATTTTTTTTTTTCTTTTTTGTAAGGTAAAAGTTATCCTTTTATTAGGTATTTTTAACAGACTTACACCTTTATTACATCCTTTTATGCGGTATTTTTTTTCATTTTGTTTTCTGAATTTTCGATTATTATGTTTACTAATATTATCACCAAATTCTATGTATGGGATATACACATTATGCATGTTAATAAAATGTGGTTTGTGAATAAAACAAATATTAAGGGAATATAACTTTTTGTCTTTGTATTCTATTTTATATTTTTTTTTTATCTGTGTCAAATCATGTCTTGAAATGGTTTTATTCTTTATTTTGGAATTACTTGTACCGATGCAATTTTTTATAAATTTTTTTTTATACTTAGGGGCATAAATTAAAGATAGGGGTAAATAAATATAATGATCATTTTTCATAATATAGTTTATGTATCGTTCCAAATTATATTCCTCATCTTTGTATATTCTATAGAAAAGTTCGGAATTAAAATCATTGCAATTATAGTATTTTTCTAAGGAAAGCATATCACTATTTATTTTATTGTTACTAATAATATTTGGTGCATTCTGTTGAGAATAAAAAATAGTAGACCCGTTATCACACAGGTTAAGTATGTTTTTTCTGTCATGCTTATAATGAATTAATTTTATATATCCTAATAGTATATATGTCTTTGTATATTTTTCAGGTATAATATTTTTTTTTATTGGAAATGTGTTTATTTGAGAAATTTTATTATTTTTGTTTATATTATATTCTAGGGTTAAATTTGTCAAAGCATTTTTTTGAATTTTAAAATAATCAATTTCCAAAAAAGCTACTTTATTTTCTATAACATTAATATAATATGTACTAACTCGATATAAATAGGCATTATTTTGTATGTTTTGAATTATTTCTAAAATTGATAACAAATATTTATAATTATAATTAATATTGTGATATTGTAAAATAACCTTGATAATTTTAATTATAATAATATATACCTTAATAGGGAATTTGTATTTTTTCAAAACATCTGATAGCATATTAAGTATATGAATAGTATTTGAATGCTTAATTTTTACAAGATAATATAAAAATACAGAAAATTCAATTATTTTATATTTTTTATTAAATAAATGAGATAAACAATTTAATATAACATTTTCAATAAAGCTAAATAATTTAATGTCTTTTTTTTTATATAAATAATATAGGATAAAAAATAATAGATTTATTTCATCTGGATTAAATAATAAAATGTTAAGTACTAAGCTTTTTAACATATTCATTACAATTGTATTTCTTTTATAGTGTTTCACAATATAATAAGAAAATATTAAAAAGTACTTCTTTTTCATATTCACATTTTTTTCATTTTGTGATATGTCAGAAAAATTATTTTCACTAATTTCGTTACAGCTTTCAAATATGTTGTCAAATCTTGTTTTTTTATTTTTTTTTGATACTGCTTTTTTTATCCCTGTAAAATTAGACATTTCATCACTTTCGATATCATATGAATAATGAGAAAAACTTGTATTCCATTTTTGATCAAAATGAATCTCAAATTTTGTATTATCTTTACCATATTTATGTTTAGAATTATTTTTTACTTTCTTGTTCAATGCGCATTTTTCAAGCTTACTACAATTTTTTGTATCGAAATTGGATAGAGAAAATATAGGAAAATCAGTAATGCTATGGCTACAAGAATCGTCACTTTCTGTGTTCAAGGAAATGAATCCTTCATTATTACATACATTTGTCTGAGGGTTAATTATAGATAATAAATTAGTGCAAAACTGGATATTTTCAGTTAGTAATGTTGCTTGTTGTGATGATTCTTTGATTGCTTCACTATTTTTATGGGTACATAAATGGATATATATATCCAACAAGTTTAATGAAATATTTTTTTTTCGTATTAATTTTAAAAGGAAATTATATTTTGTAATAATTAAATCTTTACTATCATATAGTGTAGGAAAGTACGAATTAATATTTTGTTCACAAAAATTTAAAACATCCTTTTTGTTTAAAAAAGATATAAAAACATTTATTATAATTATTTTACTAATGTCTGTATAATAATTATTTTTAATAATTAATAATACCTTTTTACACATTTCATTAATTATGTCTGTGCTAATTTGGTCATATGAAATATATAAATAAGATAAACCTAGACAAAAGTAATAGCTATTATTTTCAAATAAAAAATAATTGTATTTTTTTAGTATGCCACCAAAAGTAGCGATATAAAAAGGAAGATAAATATTATAATGAAATATCAAATCAAAATTATGGTTAAAAATATTTTGAATTTTTTCCTTTACTAAATTAACAAATATTGGAGATAAGGAATTAATAGAATTGGAAATAATAGTTTCTTCTTTCTTTTTGTCTTTCTGATAAATTTGGATATCTGTATTTTCATTCTGTATTTCATTGGATTGTATATGTACACAATTTTGAACATCATTTTTATAATAAAAATCATAGTTTAATAAATTAAAATTTGTATAAAATGGTAATGTAATTAAGCTACCATTGAAATTCATTTTTTCACTCGGTTTTTCTATTATATATTCACTTTTACGAAACTCTAAAAGTTCAAGTTTTATATTTTTTTTATCTATTAACTCGATAATTTCGTTTTTTATTTGACATAGTTCATTGTTATTACATATGTATACATCAGTTTTCTCTTTTTCGTTACTTTCGTATTTATCTTTAGCAAAATGGCTACCACTATTATCACTAATTGCTTCTTTTATATTATTCGTAGCTTTAAAATTGTTTTCATTTTGTATAAGCATATTATCTATAATTGAGTATTGCACTAAAATATTAATATAATTAAATAATATTAAAAAATACAAATGTGTTAATACATTCACAATTTGGCCTTCGCTTTTGATATTATTATTATACATTATATTTTTCGTTTCAATAATTAGTAAATATAAATCGATATTATTGTTTGTAAAATTGGGTTCATTTGTTGTCTTTTCATGCTTATTTCTAATAAAAAATGTGTCATAATAATTATCTTTTATGCTGAAGTTGCCTATTTTTCCAATCGTTTTATTGTACACGTCCCCAAGCAAGCATGATAGTATTCCTATGGAGGGAAAGGAACAAAAAACAAAAATGTGTAAAGAAAGTGTAAGTAAAATAAATCGTAATAATAATGACAAAAACGAGAATGTAAAATGAAATGGTAAGCAAACCTTGATAAAAGTTTTCGATCTCTATTAGGCACAAGATAGCGTAGTACTTGAAAATCTGCATTTGAACAAAATGATGAAAAACAAATTTTTGGGTTTTTCCTTTTTTGTCCTTATCATAAATTTGTATGTATCCATAATTATCAGAAGGAAAGTTAAAGTTTATTTTGTTGTCTTCTTTTGAATATTTTTGGACAATTTTTTTTAAAGCGTCAGTTTTTATATTTTCTAAATTGTTAATAGAAGTTATATATTTATTGTACATATTTTTTTTATCACCTTTTAAATGTGAATTATTATTATATTGAGAAAGAATTTTGGTATTGTCTAAATATATATATAACGTATTATTAAAATTGTTTAATATATTTATAAGAAATGATATGAATTTATATACCCATAAATACAAAGAAGAGTTTAATAAATTAAAAAATAATATCATATTTGTATATAATATTAATAAATGCGATTTTATAAATACATTTGTTGATAATGTTTGAAATTTTATATTATATATGTGTATGTCATTACATGGGAAAATATTTATAGAAATATAAGATTGTTTGTTTATAAAATTATTATTTATCATTAGTTTGTATTTTTTTGTTTTGTATTTATATAATTTTTTTATTTTTTCCTCATTCATTATGTTATATACAATGTATTTTTCGTCTATACAATTAGTTGTTTTATAATTTGTTTTATTACAACTATGTGTATTACTAGAAGAGTTAAAAGTATGACCACAATTGACACATTTTGTATATTTCATACTATTTTTATAAGTGCTTTTTTTATGTACCTTATTAGTTTTTTCATCAAAATCATCATAGCATTCTGATGAAGAAGTATACTCCTTTTCATATAATGCAGATATGATTTGTTCATAATCTTTATCATTTTTATCTATTAAATTATAATTTGAAATATGATGTTTTATTAAAGATTTATATAATTCTATATATTTACTTTTTTTTATATATAAAGGGGTATTTTCTTGATATTTCTTTTTACACAATTTGGTAATATTATGATAATATTTTCCAAAGGACAAATAATTTTCATATTTTTTTTTAAAATAATTCTCATACTCTGTATTATTTTTAAATATATAATTTAAGTGAAATATACTTAAATAAGTATTTTTTTCTTCTATATAAATAAAAATATCATCAATATAATTGTTCACATTGTTTATATTATAGCTGTCTGTAATATATGTGTATTGTTTTCCAGTTATGTATTTTTTATTTTTTCCGTTATTCTTCTTTTCATTCCTTTTTTCATTTTTATGACTGCTAATATGATTAGACATGCTACTCTTGTTTGTTGCAATATTACCTCTCTCTCGGTTTATTAAATTTGTATCAGCATTGTTTCCAATGTTACTGTTTTTGGTGGTGGTAGAAAAGTTATTCCATTCTAAGGTACTTATATCGATTATTTTGTTAAACTTATAATAAATAACTTCATTGTTCAATATCATGTCAATTATAAATAATAATTTTTGTATATTATTAAAAGAAAACATATAAAAATTATTTAAAATAAAATTTATATTATTAATAATAATAGAGTCTATTATTTTATTTTTGAAATTCTTCTTATCTAGTTCATCATTTACAATTATTAGTGATAAAATATTAAAAATAATTATTTCGATAATATCATCGTCTAGTTTGTATAATTGGGTTTCCTTTTGGTTACCCTTGACACCATCTTTTTTGCTACATCCCATTATTATTGTTCATTTCCTTTTTTTAGTGACCTAATATTAATTTTTATACAACTCACTTATTTGTTTATTACTATCGCTATTTTCATTACTTTTTTTTTCACATACTTTTTTTCTTTGTTTCTCAAAGAAATGTGTGTTATTCTACTTTCCATTTGTTTTCATTTCTAACATTCTTATAATATATATATATGCCTGAATGTAAAAATAAAAAACTGTAACTAATTTTTGAATAGGGTTATCTGTTTTTATTCCCTTTGGGGAATTTTCATTTTTGTGGAATAACATACATACTTAGATTTATTATCCTACTTTTGAAGAATATATACAAAATATATAAACAATTTGTTTATAATTTTTCTAATGCCATAGTATTTTTATTTTTTCTTAAATTTATATAATTATATATATCCAAAAAATGTAAATAAGTATAAATGCATGTATGAATTTTAAAAAAAAATAATGTGGGATAAATTTATTTTAACTAACGTTCCTTTTTTTTTCCCGAAATGTAAAAAATTTGAGAGTGTTTAATTTCCCCTTTCCACACACCCCTCCCCAAAAAAAAATTGTATATATAATTTTTAACTTAGTATATTATATATTTTTTATAATAATTTTTTTAATCAACGATTTTAATATATTTATTTGTTTATTTTATTTTGTATTTTTTGAAATACACAAAGTAACTTTTTTATTTTTTTTTTGTTTTGTTCAGTTTGCAATGTGTTAGCAATTTTTTGAACAAAGAAACTTTAATATTCCAAGAATGTTTATTTGTCATATAAAAAATATAACTATTGTATAAGAATATATACAAATAATAATTTACATGTATGCGTAGGAATGTACATATTTATATTCTAAAATATGCTGCCGAGTAGCCAGCAAATCATCATTGGAAAATCATCCCCTGAAGTTAAAGGGGGGAAAAACGATGGTCATTTAAAATCGGATGATAATAAAAAACAATGCGAGTTAAAAAGTTTGAATACAAATGATAATATTTTAACCAGAATAGAAAAAGAAATCGAAGAAGAATTTACAAAAAATAATCAAATTGTTTCGCCTAATAAATATGATGAAGATTATGTAAAAGACCGAAATACAGCATTTGGCATAGAACAAATTAACCTTTCCAGGTAATATAAATTTATTAATATATGCATTTTCCTATATATATTCATATGTGTGTATATCTTTATTCGAGTGTGCATAAAATTTAGAATATGCCTGGTAAATATGTAATAGTATTTGCCCAGTTCATTAACCTAATACAACTAATCAAAAATTAATTACACACTTTACATTTTGACTATGAATGTAAGGGTAGTTTGATTTCAACCGTGTATTGTTGTTTATATGTATGCTTATGCTAACATATGTTATGCACATATACACATATTTAACTTATTTTCTCCCCTTTAGGAATAGCTTAGACATTCATGATATTTATTACATTTACAATGAAGAGACAGAAATATCCGATTTAATTATAAAAAGATACAAGGAAAATCATTACCTAACAATTTTTAATAATATGCTTATTATAATAAATCCAAATAAAAATGTAAAAGATTTTTATAAATTGTTATTTAAAAATAAAAATAAAAACAACTATATATTTAAATTATTTATGAATAATATTAAAGAAAAAAGTATCGAAGAAAAGTATGAGAATGACAATATAAATTTACAGGAAAGTTCAGATTCTTCAGACAACAGTTATAGGAATGAACACAAAAATATATCATATTTAAATAAAAAAGAATTAATGAATTTTGAGATATTAAAAAGAATGGAGGAAAAAGGTCGTAAATATATATCGACAATAAGAAAAAATTTATTTATCAATAGTAATAATGAGATTACGGATATACATAGCGATACTTTGAAAAATTTTGCTACATTATTCAATATTAGGCTAGAAATAAATAGAGGGAAATCTAAAACTTCTAATAGTGATAGTATAAATAGCGATATTGATGAAAATTATATAAATTATATCGAGAAAAAAAAAAAGTGGGATAACCCCAATATGGGGAATACACAAAATGATAATCGTCGTAGCAACAGTATTACATCGAAACAAATAAATTATGAACAATTTAAAAATATGCATAATAATAAGAAAATGGGAATTTTAGAATGTAAAAACAAATTTTTATTTATACATGGTGAAAAATATAGTAATCAATATGTAATAAATAATTATATATTAAAACATATAATAAAAGACGAAAATAACAAAGAACTTTATTATTCTTATAAAAACATTATGTCTATTCTTAACTTATTTTTTGTTAACAAATGTTTTAATTTTATAATATATAAATGTGTAAATAATAAAATAATATATTTTAATATAGTTCCCTGTTTTTTAAGCGAACAAAATAATAATGTTACAAATATATGTACAAAAATTAATGAATTTTTTAACCAGCTAATTGATTCAGAAAAAAAAACAAATAATCAAAAAAGGATAGCCAAACAAATGAAAACAAAAGGAAAAGGAAAAAATAATAACAATAATGAAATTACACATTCAACAAGTGGAGGGGAAAGTAACGAAAACGAAACAAGTACAGATAATAAAAATATAAAAGACGAAGTAATCGATTTAAGAAAACTTATAAATATTCCCCATATATTTTTTTTTCTTCTCAAATGTGTATTAAATAATAATCATCATCGATTTTTTAAAGACTTAAAATTGCATACATTAGATATAAAAAAAATATGCAGAAATTACATAGATATTCCATATACAAAATTAAACAGTTTTGATGCTGATAAATTATTTTCTTCCTTTTTAAAAATCGGGTTTTCAGAAGAAGACATAATTAATATAAATAAAATAATTTTTGCAATATTATTTATAAATATATATATAAGTATAAGAAATTGTCTAATTTTAAATGAACAGAAAGCATTAAATCAGTTACAAATACAACTAATTCAAGTTCATGATTATATAAAATTGAGAAAATTACACTTAAATAATAATGAAAATACGGGAGGGAAAAATACACAATTTAATTTAAATAAATTTTTAAATTTTAATTATAAAAGTTATGTAAATAGTGAACAATCATCTCATCCAGAATATGATAATAATATCTCTAAAAAAAAAAATTCAGAAAAAAAAATAAAGTCAAATTATTTCATCGTTTTTGTAGGACATATTTTAGAAGAGTATATATCTTATTTATTAAATATCGATTTATGTGATTTTCTAGACATTTTAAATGATAAAATAAAATTAACAAATTTTTGTTCTACAGTTTATTTTAGATTAAAACTTAAAATAATAAAGCAAGTCAATCAATATTTAAATAATAGACATTCAACTGAAAGAAAAATTAATCACATATGGTATATATACTCAAATAGTGGAGTTATGCATAATTCTATGGATCAAAATTATAATAAGAAAAATGTTAATAACAATAATAATAATGAGATTGAAAAATACCAACATGTGTGTAACGAAAATAAACAAAGCAGCTTATCTTCGCTTATAAACAATATATACAATGAAATTATTTATTCGTATTATATAAAAATATCTGCTTTTAATCTTGATATATGCACTATTCATACTATTAAAAATATAAGGAACAAAAACAAAAGTTATGAAGATGCTACAGTGGATAGTATCAACAAATGCAAAAGAATAAACGATAAATTAGAAAATCGGAATTTAAATAATTCTTATATTTATAAATGTAAAAAAAATGTGATATTATATTTATTGGAAAAGTATACACGTAAAATTTTAGCCATTATCGAAGAAGATATGTCACAGGACAATTTGAATATAAACAATAATATTCTAACAAAACCAGAATATTTCAAATTAATTTATAATTTTCATCTTTCTATTAAAAAAATTATGCAACATTATTGGGGAATAATAGATAAGTTAAAAAACATAAAAAATATTTATAATAAAATTAGCGGATCCATAAATGAACAATCTGATGACCAAAAAGGAATAGACAACGAAAAATCGAGGGGAAACAACATAAGACAAAAATATTATAGTGAGCATTATATAAAAAAAGTTATAAACAAAGTTATAAAAGATATAAATAAAATGGAAGAATTAAATCATAAAAAATATAATGAAAATATAATTAAAAATGCAAAAAAATGTAATTTCTCCATAGTTCATTATAATAATGATAATATTAAATACAAATGTAATAATATACTCTTAGACAATTTTAAAGATCTATGCCCGTTAAATAACACTATTGATATTATTGAAAATACTAAAATGGATTTTTTAAAAAAATTATTTTTAGATAATTCTGTTTCATTAAAATATTTTAAAAGTAATTTAATGCATAATGAAATATCTTTCTTTCTTTATATTATTAAAAATTGTTATGAAAGGTTTTATATATATCTTATAAATGAGAGAGAAAAAAACAAAACGGATAATTCTATTACCTTTTCCAAATATATTGACAAAAATAAAAATTTATATCCCCAATTTTCCATGCCCAATGAAAATGAACTTTCGTCCTCTAATGATTCAATCATTAACAATGATGATATTCAAAACAGAAGTAATGAAAACATTGATGGCAAAGATAGTGATTTACAAGATGATTTAATTGTAAACAAATCATATAAAAAATATCCGAAAAAAGAAAAGACAGATCAAGTGCGTAAAAAAATGGAATCTTATTTATCTTTCATTTCATACAAGCAGATAAACGATTTTTCGGAACTTAAAAAACAACTAAATAAAAAACACATTGAATCAATAGTGAAAATTTTGCATTTAAAAACTATTTTTAAATACCAAATGAAATATTTATATTATAATATTTCCTATATGGATTTTATAAATAAGTACTTACGTTTTTGTGTGCACATAAATACGGATGGAAGTCTTGCAAGGTTAGTAAACAGCTATGAAAAAAAATTTGAGAAAACAAAAGAAAGTTACGAGAAATATCTGCCAGATGGGCCATCATTAAATACTATCGGTACAATAGTAAATGAGGGTTCCTCAAAAAAATGGAAAGAAACAAAAATAAAAAAAATTTATAATAGTACGAGTAACACTCAAAATAGTGAAGAACATACACAAAACTATTACAAATTAGAGAATATACCAAATAAAGATAAAAAAAATTTATGTAAAATAATTGTGCATTGTCTAAATTTAGCAAAAGAAGATGTTTATTACTATAATAATTTTGTATTTATAAAAAAACGATATTATTTTATTTTAGAACATATAAGAAACGAATTTGTAAGAACAATATTACCGAGTACTAAAAAAAACGAAGATTTGTACATAACTTATAAAGACAAAAAGATGAAAAATTTTTACACAAATAAAGTTGTAAAAATTCAAAGTTACATTCGAAAGTTTCTTAATACTTCAAAGATGAATAAAATAGAAAAACAAAAAAATTTATTAGTATCTTTTTTAATATTTTATAGTTATATTGTTAAAAATAGAAATAAAGGTGAAACGAGAGAAGATTTGGAATTATATAAGCAAAAATTTATGAAAGAAGAAAAAGAACTAATTCGATATGCAGCTAGTGTGTATATACAATCATGGTATAGAAAAATAATACAACAAAGAAAATTTAAAGCTTTAAAAATTGAATTGTATAAAAAAAAAGCTATGGAATGTATATATAATACCATCAAAACATATATTGTACAAATAAAAACTATAGCACATATAAACGATGTTATTATACCAAATAAATGTGCATTACTTATTCAGTCAAATTTTCGAAAACATGCATGTTTCACAGATTTTCGAAAAAAACTTCTTTTAAAAATTTGTTTTTTATCAATAAAAAGAAAATATTTAACTTATTCGAATATTATTACTAAGGTAAATTATCATCATTTAGCTAAAAATATATATAATCGAAACAATATACAAAGTCTTCTGAAAATTCCCGAAGCAGTAATAAAAATTCAAAGTAAATATAAAGCATATGTTGTTAGGAAACAATATAAAATGCTGCGAGATGCTATATATTTTACACAAGCATATATACACACATGTCTAGAAACTATTAAATATAATAATATAAAAAATAGTGTGATTTTAATCCAAAGATGGTGGCGAAGTTTTTGTAAATTAAAAAAAGTGTTTTCAAATGTCCAACTAAATATATATAGTAATGAATATGATAAAAGAAAATATTATTTTTTAAATAAAGACAATTTTCCATTTTATAATTATTATACTTTAAAAGAACAAAAAGCTATGAAGTTATTAACATATAATATATTACTAAAACAATGGTATTTTTTTTACTTTAAAAAATTTCAAAAAAAAAATCATATATTTAATATTGTGTTTAATCTTAAATTATACAAAAATATATCATACCATTATACATTACCATGGGCATATAAAATTAATACTATACTTAAAATTATATATATGAAACAAATGTTTCAAAAATGCACTAATAATAGCCAAAATACAATTTTTAATATACCTGTTTTTGAATCAATACAAATATTTGTCGGAAGAACACACACAATTTTGTTAATAAAACAAACAGCTTCAAATGAACCAATACCATGGAATGTTAATAAAAGAAATAGCAAAAATTATTATCACACATTTGTCTATAGTATTGGATCCAATGAGTTTGGCCAATTAGGTTATTATAATTTATTTGAAAAAAACTTTATTTACAATATTAATAATACACAAAATGAATTGGTTTCGATGGATAATGATGAAGAAAATATGAACAAAGAAGAATTCCCTGAATTTGATGATACAAATAAATATGATTCAATTCTGGACGATGATAACATTGGAAATAATTTAGAAAAAAATCAAACCGAAAAAAAGAATCTTAAAAATGATGATAACATTTCGAAGGATAATATAATTTTGAAAAATCGAGTGGATAGTACAATTACCAATTCAAGTGATACCATTGACAAAAATTATAAAAAAGAGAAACGGCTTGATGATGAAAGTAGTTCAAAAGAATATATTCTATATGATACCGAAAAGAATAAGAAGACAAAAATAAATAGTTTGTGTAATAAATATAAGCAAAATTTACAACACTTAATATTTGAATATAAAGATAAGTATATTATTGGTACCGAAAACTTTTATAAGAATCAGGAAGATAAATCTATAAATGATATTGTAGATTATAAAATAGTCGAAAAAGAAAATGAAAAAACTGGAGAAATAGAAAAAGTAGTTCAATTTACTAAAATTATATCTGAAACTAATAAAATAATTAATATTTGTTGTGGATCTGAACATACGTTAGCTCTTTCAGAAAATCGAAATGTATATGCATGGGGTAATAACACATATGGCCAATGTGGGCATAAATATGAATTAAATGTAATTAGATATCCTAAAATTATAAAATATTTTAAAAAAAATAATATTCACATTAAAAATATAAGTTGTGCTTCTTATCACAGTGGATATATAACTGAAACTAGCGATTTATATATTAGTGGAAATTTTTTTTTTATTAACTTAAAATATTATAATCAAAATTTATATGAACCAACTTTTTTAATATCAGATTGTCATAATATTTTGTGTCGAGATAATTTTAATATATCCCTAAGAACAAATAAAAATTCATTATATTTATGGGGTAATAATTATAAATGCACATTAGGAATTAATAAAGAAAAATTAAGTAACCTTGATGAAATCTCTTGTTACCCATTGTCAATAATATCAAAAACAATAGCGGTTCAGAAAATTGTATGTTCAGAAAATTTTGTATGCTTAATAACGAAATATAAAACTGCAGAATATTCTCTTTATATGTGGGGAGAATTTACTCTTATAGAAAAAAAGACAGAAAATGATATGTCATCCATTAAAAATAATACTATGAGTATATTTGATAAATATAAAATAAAACCCATTCAGAGAAATACTGACGAACAAAATAAAAAAAAACAAATAAAAAATAAAAAAATACTTATAGCCAAACCATCACCAGTTTACAATGATATATGGGATTCATTAGATGCAATTGACATATGCTGTGATTTGAATGAAGTATTGGTATGTTTAAACTCATTATTAATATCATTTTATCTACACATACATATGCATAGCCATTTATGCAAATTGCCATTTGCTTATCTACAATTCTCACACACAGAGAAATATATGAAATGACACTATAAGGCAAATTAATTTAGCAAAGCTTTTTTTTTCATATTAACATACATTAAAAGAAAGCAAAAAAACTGGATATATTTTTTTCTTAATTTTCGATTTTATAGGTCTTAATGAGCAACTTGGGATTGTACGGGTTTTCGTCTGTGGAAATTTTAGGAGGTGAAAGTGAACAAACTCAAACGAATGAACCCCAATTTTCTTTTAGATTTCCAAATAAAAAAGTTGATGAAAAAAGCGAAAAAAGTTATAATTATGAAGAACCCAAAATATATGAAAAGATAAAATTGTTAAATCCATCACTATATATGTTTAAATATTTTAAACCATCATACTTTAATATTAAAAAAATTAATTGTAGTTATAATAAAAATAGCTTATCAATTATAAATGCTACAATGGGACAATATGACATTCAACAAATAAAAAAAAAAATGGATTATATTACACCGTCTGGTAATTGTTTAAATTTTTTGTATATCCACATATTATACCTGTGTGTGAATTTTCACATATTTCATCCCAATATATATTAATATTCTTTTGTTATATTTTCCTCACATTGTCTTAGGTGATATTGCTCAATTTCCAAAAAAAATTCAAGAAAAAATGTTGGAAAT
Organism: Plasmodium chabaudi chabaudi; assembly: GCF_900002335.3. Classification (NCBI taxonomy): domain Eukaryota; phylum Apicomplexa; class Aconoidasida; order Haemosporida; family Plasmodiidae; genus Plasmodium; species Plasmodium chabaudi. The sequence goes on from NC_030114.2 coordinate 1,346,761, forward strand.
GGAAAAAAGAGAATCCAATAAATGGATAAAATCTACTGATGATCCATATATAAATGTATATATACCTAAATAGAGAAAAATACAACCATTGCATTATATGATAGTTTTATTCTATCACCAAAAATTATGTGTTTCCACTTTGATGTTATTAATATATCTGTTATTACTATATTATTTTGTTATTTTTTTTTTTACAGCATTTTTTAGTTAATTCAAGTGATTCGGATAGCAATTTTTAGCCCATTTCCAAACTCTATCAACTGAGAAAGCAAGCAATTATTATTACTATACTATTTTTTTAACGTGCATAATCCATTTTTTTAATAATTAAAAAATATAATATTCTTTTAATATTATGTTTTAAAATGCTAGATCAGAATAAAAAAAATAAAATAAAAATAAAAAACAGTTTGTTTTATTTTTTATTGTTTTTTTTCCTTCCCCTTTTTATGAATTTTTTTTTAAATATCGACTTGACATTTTTTGCTTAATATATGTTTTCTAATTTATTAATACATGATGTAATTAGAAGAGGTATTAAATATTTAACTTATATTTTTAACGATTTATGTGTAAATATTAAATGGGGATAATGCAAAATCATTATTTTTTTTATTTTTTTTGATTTTTTGAAGTGACTAATTTTCCATATTTACGTCCTTCATTTAGGTGTAAGCTGTTATGTCCCCAATTTTTTTTGTCCTTTAATTGTTTCATTCCACTTTCTTAATTTTTTTTTATATTTTTCTTACTATTTCATTGTACTTTATTTTTAAAAAAAAACAATGAGCGATGTAGACGATTTTTATGAATATGCTAAAAATAATTTTTTAAACCTCTTAAAAAAAAATAATTTAAATCCAAAAAATGCAGATGAAAAGCAAAAGCAAAAAAGCGATCTAGACATATTTAAGGAAGGAAAAAACTCCAGTTTATCGTATCAAAATGAATTAAAGATAAAAAAAAAAAAAAAAAAGAAACATCACAGTAGTGATGACGATCACTCTCGTGAGCATAAGAAATCAAAGGATAAATCAAAAGATAAATATAAAGATAAAAAAAGAAAGAGCAAACACAGTGATGATGAATATAATAAAAAACATAAAAATAGCAAGCATGAGAAAAAAAAAAAAAAAAAAAAAAACCATAAGCATGAAGAAAGTGACGATTATTCAGATGAGTTATCGTCTAAGAAAAAAAAAAAAAAGAAAAGGGAACACACTAGTGAAAGTGATTCCCAAATCAGCAGTTCAAGTACCTCTACAAATAAGAACAAATTTGAAAACGATGACAAAAGTAGTAGTTCAAGTGTTGCTATAAATAAGAACACATTCGAAAGTGATGATGATAATGAAATAACTAAAGCTATAAAGAATACTGATGATAGTAAAAGTGTGAAAAATGATTATAAAAATTCCATGGAAAATATTAAATTGACAAAAAAATTGGAAAAAAAAATATATGAACAGAAAGAGAATATTTTATTAAAAAATGCATTAAACAAAAAGTTAGTAGATTGTAAATATTGTATTGATTCTGATCTATTTCAAAAAATAAACAAATTAAATATAATAAGTATTAGTGATAAATCATATATATGTTATTATAATTATAAAAATATTTTTTTAAAAAATCAGCTTTTTATATCTCCTATAGAACATACAACAAGTATTACAAATACAGATTTTGAAACAATTCTAGACATGAGAAATCATATGAAATCATTAATTGCCATGCTAGAAGAACATAACCAAACATGTATATTTATCGAATTTAATAATTGTTTTAATACAAATATAGAATTAATATCTATGAGAAAAACAAAACACACATATGTTAATTGTTATTCTATACCTATGAATTTATTAGAAAAAGCAAAAATATATTTTAAAAAAAATTTACAGGATATAAGTTCATTATATAGAGAAAATAAACAATTAATTATTACAGATAATAAATATGCACCTTATGGTGTTATACCAAAAAATATCCCATATGTTTCAGTTAATTTTTCACTTGTTGAAACCTATATACAAGTTATTGAAAATAATTATGATTATATAAATATGTGTCGATGTATATTTACTGATATTTTTAAACAAGATAGACTGTATAAATATTTTAGAAACTTTCAAACGTATGTCGATACTGTAGAAGAATTTAAAACACTTTACGCAAAATACGACTGGACAAATTACAGGTGATTTCCTTCACTTTGAGGATATAATAAAGGCCAGAAGAAAATAGAAGAAAATAGAAGAAAAATGTAACAAAAATTAATTATATTTTTTCCTTTTATCACCCTTTTATATTTTCAGGGGAAAGGAATATATTTTTTTAAAGGTTTGTTAATAAATGTGAAATATACACGCATTTATGTTTTAATTATAGGAAGTAAATTAAATCAATTGAAAAAAAAATTTTAATTACAACAAATTAACATCGAAACAAATTTAAATAAATAAACAAAGCATATATTTCAATTGAAATGAAAACGGGAAAACAAATAAATGCGTAAAGGGGTGAATCTAGAAAAAAATACATATCTATATATACTCGTCTTCATAAATAACCTTATATTGATCAACTTGTTTATTTTCTTCTCTTTTTTGTATAGAATTTTCAATAAATTCTTGCTCAGCTTTTTTAATGTCTTCATGATTTAGGCATAATTTATATTTTTCTAAAACCTCCATATTTACATTTGTAAAATTAATACTCCATTTGTATATACTTAAAATATCATTATATTGTTTATTGTAATTACATACATATAAGCAAAAAGCTAAAGACTCTAAACATGATAATTTATATGGTTTTCCATAATTTATACTATTAACTGCAATAATATAAGGTAATTTTCTTTGGTTTGTATATTTTACTTTTTTTAATAAATCGATAGATTTCCAAGAACAATCAACAACAGCAAGACCATTCTTTTCTACTATTTGTTTATCATCTATAGAAAAATATTTATCACAAAATGGTGTTAATACTATTCCTTTAAATTTTTTATTTAGTTGTACTTTTTTAATTTTTTTAAAACGGTATAGTTTTTTACATGAACATTTCTTATTTTGGCATTCATTATAATCAATCATAAATAATTTTATTTCGTCAACATTTTTATTTGCTGTCTCTTCACATTCGGATACTCTACCATTTTGTTCATCACCTTGTTCATCATCTGGTTCACCATCTTGACGTTTACTATCATCGCTACTGTCTTCGTTCGTTTCACTTTCCGTATTGTTATTTAAATTTTCATTATTTTTATCCGCTTTTTGCTCATCAATTGTATTACTTATGATTTTATTTTCACAATTTTCCTTCTCACTATTACTACTCTTATTCTTAACTCCATTTATGGCATTACATTGTATATCATCTTCTTTTTCATTTTTAGCATAATTGTTTTTTTGCTTATTTGTATTCCTGTTTTTTTCTTCACCATTTAAGTTTATTCCCAATTTTGACTTGCCATTTTCGGTATCTTTATTTGCTTTTGCATTTTGTTTTTGCCTTTCATTAATCAATTTTACCAAATTATGAACAGAATATTTTTTTCTTTCTAACTGATTGTTTTTCATTTGGCTATAACATTGTCATAAGAAAGGAACAGTATACTACTTTTCTGTTTTCAATATACCCTTGTTATTTCTAATCATTTATTATTCATCAATTTGTTTTAGTAATAATATAAAAATTATGGGTATTTTTTTAGCTATATCATCCAATAATTTGATTTATAAATATATTATTTTAACAAAAACATAAAAAAAAAAAATAATAAATTGCTGCAAATATGCAATAATATGGTTGATAATAAAATAAGCATTATGATGAAAATACCGAAAAAAAAAGGCTATAAAAAAAAGCGCATATAGTTTTACACTAATGCTTAAATTTAATATAGGTAAAATAATATTTGTAGCAACACAAATTAAATTTCGTATTATATGTATTTTAAAAAAAACTAATTTTCTTTAAATATATAAATATTTTAAGAAAAACATATAATTTTAAAATGTATGTGTAGTAGTGTAAATAATTATATTAACTTGGAAATCCACTAAAACTTAACATGAGTTTTGTAATGGGAATGCAAAATCTTATCAAAAGTATGTTTCTTATTTCGTCAAATATACGAAAAAACATTACTTGAGAACAAAAAGAGGGAAGAAAAAATGCTAACAATTCAATACAAAACAAATAATTCACTATAAAATATGAAACGAGCTCCTTTTATTTTGGCAAATGACCATTGGAATATACTAAACAAACACCCTTTTCCCCTTTGTATTGAAAAATAAAATAACATCAGAAAAAATGATGATTAAGCTTGTTCTATTTATCATACTATTTCAAACATGTTATACTTTTCGTATTAATTATAAAATATTGAGAAACAACGATAACCCAAATTTTGTACAAAAAATTAAGTTTGCTAACTATTCTCTTAAACATAAAAATACATATTCAAGGACATACAAATTATCGTCTTTTATTTCGAATTATTTTACCAATGAAGGCGACAAATATGCTCTAAGTTAGTATCACCCAAAAAAAAACAAAAAATCATTGAACTAATAAATAAATATGCATATGTGTCTCGTTGCATTAATTACATATAGACTATACATGCGGATAATTTTTAGTACTACCAGTAATAGTAGTATATTATATGCATGCTTGCTTATTTACACATTTTAAATATGACCGATGTATATAATATTGTGTAACGAGAACCCTAAGTGGAAACACGAAAAGGGATATCTAAAAAATAGAGCATACATTTATTATTTTAAAAACAAATAATTTTTTCATTTTGTATATTTATTCTCTTGTTATTTTGTTTCCATAGATAATGAAGAAAAAGGCTACCTAAAACTTATAGGTAGAAATGATAGTGACGATTACAAAGAATTGGTTAAATCTCATGAGGAATTTATAAAAGGTTGTAATGATATTAAACAAAAACTAAAATATAAGGATATATTTTTTTTTATTACTCAAAAAATGATTAAAAAAAATTTATACGAATTTAAAAGAAACAATAGTTTAAATATATTTTCTAGAGGTAATTATACTAGTGAGTTATCTCTTGATTATATAAAAGCATCAAATATAGAAGACCGAATTAAAGAACAGCTAATAAAAAAGTTTGAATCTAAAATAGGAATTTTCGAATATCTTTCATTTGGGATTATTAAGAGGTATGAATATATGAATGCCCTATACCCCTTTTCACATGCTTATTTGTATGGTCATTTATTTGATTCTTTTTGTCGTCCTTTGTAATATTTATAGGAAGAGCATCCTCGAAATGATCAACATAAGCACTATAATGCTTCCAGTAACCTTTATGGGGTTGCTACTGTCAAAAATGGGTTTATTTTCTGTTGCAATAAATTCATTACTAACTGCACATTTCTTAACATTCAAAAAGGATCAAAAGAAGAAAATGAAAATGTCCACTTTTATTTTAACCATGTTACCAATATTGTTACACTCATCTTTGGGTATAGTGTGCAATAATATCTTCCTCAAAAATTATAGGGTAATAATATTAACTATTCAAAATTAAATATATTTTTATATGTAGCCTTTTCATTAGATTATACATATATATGTATTTCATTTTTTTGATTACCTATATTAACAGCATATAATACCAACCTTTATACGGAATGAAAATATTTTGGCATTTTTTATAAACATCCAATTATATATAGCCTCCTTAATTTATTTTGTTAACAATGATAAAAATGACGACATGGAGAATCATGAATATGAATTGCAAAATAATGATGAATTTATCAACCGTATGGGATTTTGATAAATGTCTACATATCAATATTATTTGGATTTTTATACTATTTTTTATTTCTTTATATTTGATATGATATCCTATGCATTTTTTTTTGTAAAGAATTTGTATAATTTTGTTATTTTATTTTTCTTTTGTTATTTTTATTTCACATTGTTTTAATTATTATTACTGTTTTTCATCCCTATATTATACATATATTAATTTAGTTAACCATCCATTTATCAAATTATTTTTAATATACACTTGTTTGCGGATGGACTATTGCTTATCTATTTTGAACTTATATATAGTAAACCTCCGCATTTTGATACCCCATATTATATATAGAAAACTTATTAAAAATTATACTAAAATATTATATTCTAAATTTGTACTCTATAACATTTTGCCATATCAATCCCTTATATTATGCATGTGCATATTCGACAAGTGTTTTTTTTGAAAATATTTCTACATTAGTTTTTATAATAATGTAATATGCATCTTATGTTTATTTTGGCGGATGATTTTAACAAATATTCAAAATAATAGAATATTTAATCATCATACAAAATATATAACAGTTAAGCAAATAATGTGCAAGGTGCTACATATTTAACAAGAGAAAAATAATATTAAAAAATAAGCAATTTATTGTTTATTAGGAAAATCGATTAAATCATAAAATTTAAAAAACGAAATATTATTTTTTAAATCTTTTAGTTTATCAATCATTCTTTGATGTCTTTTTGCATAGAAGCTAAAAGAAAATGGTTCGTCATTGTCACTACTGAAATTTTGCTCTTCATAGTTATTTTTTAAAACTTTTCGTAAATCAAAAGAGTCATATTTGTTATAACTTAAATGTTTTTTTTTATTATTATTATTTTCTGTATTGGGTATACTATAAAAAAAGTCTTTCTCACGTAACCTAATCAAAAAATTATATCAACTATTAAATGGTAAATATTAAGGATGTATGCAACTATATAATAAATTTTATATTGCCCATAAAAATGCTTAGCAGACAATGGAAATGAATGCAACATACAGTATATCGCACAAATGTTCGCAGTAAAAAATGCATATAAATATGATATTAATAAAATATATATATAACCATTTTTTTATTTAACCTGTACGAATCTATACGTCGAAGGTATTTTCTTGTAATTTTATCAATTTTTTTCTTTTTCAAAATATGATGTTCATCATGGATTTCTTTTATTATCCTACAAGCATAGGGGTAAAACATACAATAAAATAATAAATCAATAAAAGAAAAGACAAATATATAAGAAATTTTAGAAATAAAAAACATCAGGTTAAATTTTTTAATTTTAATGAATGAGATAACTTTTTGAAATAATTAGAAAAAGGGTCAAGGTTCAATTTTGCATCCTTTTCTATAATAATTTTTATGTCTTTCTTAATACATTCATAAAAATTATTTATAGTGCATCTAAAGTCTTCCTAAAATTAATAAATATATGTATTAATTGTAGGAATTAAAATTCTAATTATACTTATATATATATTGTACAATTTTTCATATCTGCTTATATAATAGCATATCTATGATTTTTACAACGCTTAAAAGTTTATTCCTTGCATATACTTATATAAAATAAATGGAAACTATATATGTGAAAGTATGCAAAACTTACTATAGTCATTGTGTGTATGGCAAACGATTGGTTGCTCTCACTGGTTACATCAATTGAGGTATCCCCTTTCTGATAATTTTAAGTTATATAAAAAAAAATATATATGCAATATATAATAAAGCGTAATGCTGTATAATGTCAACAATTTAATTTATAAACAAAATAAAACATGTATATATTATGTAAACATTTGAAAATACATATAATAAAACAAATAATTATTCTTAATGCAATTAACAACGGCGTTGTAGAAATTTATTTTTATAAAGCATAGAATAATATTTCTTAATTATATATCCCCTTTTAATACCTGTATTTTTGTAATTTGTTTTGTTTTCAGAGGGTAATTTTTATATAAATTTATTGTGTAAAGAGATTTATTCTTATACACACGTAAAATAAAAAAAACAAATGCAACAAAAAAAAGCAATTTAATATAAAATTATTTACTTGTAAATATAATAATGTTTTGATTTTTTTCTTCTTTTTTTTTTTAATCATATTGTGTAATATTTTTTTAATCCTAGAATTGATCAAATGTGTTTGGTTAATTCCTATAATAAGAACAGTGTTAAATATGTGTATACATACAACAGGAACTTCATTATATTTCACTATTATGTGTATAAAAAATATATATGTGCAACATCAAAATAGGTTACTAATTAGAATATAATAACAACAATAATAATGGCTATTAATGTTATTTTACTTTAACTGTTAAGACATGCTTTTCTTATCACTATTTATTGGATAAATTTATTACGTATATATATTTATTACTTAATTTTTTCCTTATATCAGATAATAGTTTTTTGTTAGGAAACGACATTCGAGTTCGTTTATAAATATAAGGATCATGTGTCTCGGATAAATAGTTTAATTCCTTGTTTTCATTCTTATAATTATATTCTTTTTGTAATTTTTCATTAATATTTTTATTTATGCAATCTTTATCCTTCAGCATATAATCACTGTTATTATAGCTAATTTCGCTATTTTCGGTGCTACTATTTATATTTTTATGAGTATCCATGATATATTTATTAGTATTAGATGCATCTGTATTATTATCACTGATAGAATCACTAAAATCGATACTGTTATATGTGTTAAATTCGGTTATATTACTTTCACATTGCTTTATTTTGTTTTTTTTTCGCTTTAAAAAATTATAATAATCACTAAAATGATATTTAGTTTTATATGCATTCATATATTCCTCATAATCATCCTTAGTTGCTTTAATATTTTTTAGATCAAAAGTGCTATATATATTTTGATAATCTTGGCTATATATTTTTTCTCTATAATTTTTTTTCTTTTTGTCTTTTTTTATATCAGAAGAGCTGCTATTATTTCTATTTATGATATATACATATTTTTTTTTTCTTTCTCTTTTTCTAAAATAAATATTATTATGGTGTGGAAATTGAATATCAATATTTTGAATCATTACATTTTTTGCTAAGGTATGTAAATTATTGCGACGATTATAATTGTTTTTTTTTTTAGATGGCAAAACATAATTAGACATATTTTTTAAATTAGTAGAAGATATATTATTTTGTTTATCAATGTCATCTATTATATTAACTTCTTTTTTGTATTTTTTTTCAAGAAACATCATTTTTTTTAATTCAATTTTGGTTTTATTATTTTCTTCTTGTTGTTTCCACAAGAACATTTCTAAGTGTTCATTTTTATTCTTAAGTTGATCATTGTCATTTACTAAATTATTTATTTTTTCTATTAGATTACTTGTATTCCGATTTTTATCCTTTTCCAATTTTACAGCCTTTTCTAATTCATATATATAATTTTCTTGATTTTCAATATTTTCCATAAGCCCTTTTAATTTATCAATTAATTTTTTGTTTCGACTTTTTACATTTTTTAAATTTTCATCTATACAAATAAAATTAGTTCTTAAAAATCTTTTGATATTTATTATCACATTTTCACAAAAATATTCCATAAATTTACCATCTATATTCTTTTCAACATTACTCCATGTATAATATTCATTATGTGTGCTATATATTTCATCAATACAATTATCATATACCGATACATAGTTAAGGTCACCGTTAGTATTGTCTACCTTTTGCTCTAAATCTTTTAAAAAATTATTAAACAAATTAAATTCTCTATATATATTATCTAAATAATTGATACTATTTTCAGAACTCATTTTTAAGTAATATAATTACAAAACGCTATATTATAGTAGCTATATTATTAGGGGTCTGGAGAAGCAGCAAAAAAATATATATGTATATTATAAAAATAAATCATAATTTATAATAACCAGGGGGAAAAATATATTTCCTATATTTGTTACACACATATATATATATGTATAACCCAAACAAAACAAAATCAAAAGAATGGTGCTACATTTTCCCCTATAAAATAAATAATAGGGTTGTAAGAATATAGCAATGTTGGGGTAAGAATATGTAAATTTTCTCAATAAAAGAAATGTGTAATTTTTACTTGAGACTTTATATATCAACCATAACTACATATATATACTTTTTCGTATATAGTACATATATATTTATATACACATATATGTTGCAAAAAAGTATATGCATGCGTACGCAATTCCTACAATACCTTTTAATGCATACTTATGAGTGAAAACCCAAATTATAAAATGAACAAATGTCTTAATTTAATTTTTTTAAACAATGGTTATCGATTTGATTTTATTTAAATTTTTATATATCAATGTTTATTATATATTGGTGTATAACATAAAAACAATTATTTATATGCCTTTACATTTTGTGCATTTACATGTACATGCAGTTAATTAATTATTTATTTTTTATGTAGAATAAATCGAAATATTATATATATTTTTCAACTTAATAAAATGTGTTGTAATATCAATATAATAACTTTATTAAATTCATATATACACATATATTTTTTTAATTAATGCTAAATTAATAAATTCGAAATTGAAAAAATAGCATATATTTTTTTATATGTTTAAACACTTATTGTAATACATAATATATTACATAAATATAGACACATATATATGTCTTTATGGATTATAGATCGAAGGCTTATTTTTATCATTTTAAATCCTGCATTCCTTATTGGGTATATTAAGAAGAATGTCTAAATATAATAAAGTATATTATAATAAAAATTGTAAAATAAAAATATACAATAATTTAAATTATATTATTTATTATTTTAATTTTTATGGTAAAGGAAAATATCGCTTAATAAAGTTGTGATGTAGTGTATTTTGTCTAGAGCATATAACCTACAGTGTAAATATATATTAAGAATAAATAGGTGAGCAAATTACTCACTATTTGGTTAAAAATAATTTGCTTCTTATTATATTTAAAAAGGTAAAAGCATATTGATGTTAATTATAACTACCATAACCATTATAATAAAAATAGCCACAGAAATGGCAACTAAAATATGGTAGCAATAATGATGATGCTAAAATAACACTTTAAGCTATATTTAAAAAACTGGCCTAAGTGGAAAGACGGTATATTATTAAAAACTTTTTTTAAAATTATATATGATATAATCGAAGCAGTTTAATATATTTTAAGAGTGAACAAAAATTGTATTAAAAACAATATATTTTATTCATTTATTCTAAAAAAGATGTACATATCATATACATATTGTACACACTCATATAATAATATATATTTATTAATTTGGTCAATATTCAAAAAGGTATATAATGCATACATATAGCCACTAATTCATAAAATAATGTTGTATTTATAATATTTTCTTCACAATATGTTTATATAAATATATATATATTATATATAATAAACGGTAAAATTTTATATACATATACTCAAAATATGTAACCCACAAAAAAAAAATTTCCCTATTAAAAATATTAATAAACTCGATTTACACACTTCTATATATCGAAGGAGATATATATGCATGCATTAAAAATTATAATATACATATGTGGACATATATATAATTGAAAAGAAAAAAAAATAACAATACTCCTAAAACGACTATAGACATATATGAATGCTTAAATAAAGGTACGTATATACATGTGCAAATAAAATATATTCGTTAATTATTTAAATAGAATATGCAACACACACAAAAAAAAAATAGAAATAAACATCATTTTGCAGGTATATATAAATATATATTCACATGTAAATATGCACTTGGTTATATTCTTATGTTTTTTTATCATATATTGCCTAATCTTTTGGAAAAAAAGCGATCGGATTTGGTTTTCGTTCTTTTTTTACTTATATTGTTTACTAAAAAATTAAACTAATTCATGACAGTGACATTCCCTTTAAAGTATAAACTATTGGATGTTATTGGGCGCCTAAGAGGATTTTCTACACATACGAACATAAGGTTCATATATTTAAATGACATTAATATGAAGTTCCATATTAAACTGTTCTATATCTAAGTCTTGATAAAAGAAAGTTTAAAAGCTCTTGAGGGTATATATATTCGATAACTTTTGATGGATATAAACTATGAATTTCTTTATTATTTATGTTATGTATAACTGATATATATAATTCATCCCCAACATTATGTAAATTTTTAATAACAATTCTACTTCCTTTAGATGTTTTTTTTCTCTTAATATATTTTTTAAAATCGTTAACTTTTATATTTAAATGTCCTGTACTTCGAATATTTGACTCTTCTACCCATTGTGGTGATGCATTTTTTAAGCTAGCCAAAAATTCCATCTTCCTATTTTTAATTCTTACACTATATACATCTTCAATATTTAATAATGTATTATTATAATTATTTGAACTATTTTCTTTTTTTATTGATTGGTTATCATCATCATCACTTTTCTTTAAAGAGCCATCTGTAACTGACGATGCGCTGCTCTTATTCCCTATTCTACTTCCCATTCTATTTCTCATTCCTCTTTTATGACCTCTTTTTTTTGAAATTAATGATGTTCTACCCTTTGATTTTATTAGAGTATTCCCCATATCATCTTGGCCAAATAACTGTACATTACTTTTTTTCATAATTTTGCTGTCACTACTCGTTCTATCAATTTTATTTAAATAGATTGATTTTAAATATTCCATTTTCTTTTTAAAATCAGTTAAATGCAATAAGTTACTTTCAGGCTCCCATGTGTTTTCATCATCTGAATAGCCTTTCCATTTTACTAAGTATATGAAGCCATTTTTTTTTCTTTTAACATCCAGTATGTCACCTATTTCAAATTCTTCATCTGACCCTGTCATTTTAAAATTGTTTTTTTTCTTATATTATATTTACTTTTAATTTATTTTATATATTATTTACTTTTTTATGATATACTATATTTCGCTATTTTGTTTTCTTTTTTATTTTTATTTTGCATTACATATATATTTTTTTTTCTATTATTTTATTTAATATTTATAATATATATATATATAATATATTTTTATTGGATTTGCTAAATAATATATATATGCATATATTGATTATATTTTCATGAAAAACAATGAACCTTAATGGGATATAAATTCTTACAAAAAATAATAAAATATTTAAATCATAAAAATAAGCAAATAAAAAAAATATATGTACAAATTTCCTTATTCTCTTTTATAATAAATAACTAATATATATTTTTATTCCTATTATATTTTTTTCTTAAAAAATATATATTAATACAATTTTTGAGGATTCTTTCCTTTTTTTTTAAGAAAAAAAATATACATAGAAATTTTTATTTTAAAAAAATACAATTATATGTTAAATGCTTATGATATGTAATATAATATATATTTTTTTTAAATGTCCGTGCTATTTTTTTTACTATTTTTGTTATTAGAAATTATCTTTAAAAGAGCATTCAAAAAAAAATATATATTTTTTTTTATACACATAAATAATAATCGCATATAAATTCAGTAAATTTTATGTACACTTATAATATTATATATAATAGTACCCACATAATATAATACGTACTTTATTTTGTATTCCCATATAATATTTAAGGATACAAGTATACACATTTACCTATGTATATGTGTACAAATATAATTGTATATATCCAGTATATACGTAAATTATATGCATTACAACACTTAAAGGAAACTAAAATTCAAATGTGGTGGCACACACACATACAATTATACAGGTTAAGTACAATTATGTAATGTATACCTTTAACAAATAGTATTTGTAAATAAAAAATTTGTAATAAAAATCATTGTATAAAATGTAATAAAAATATTATATATTTATATGCATGTATAAATTTCATATATTGTAAATAATAATTGAATTTCAATTATTTTCGAAGCATTTTGCTTTGTTCTGACTGGTTTACTCTTTTTATTCTAGAAAAAAGTTTTGTTTGAACATAAAATAGTGAAATAATAGTAAACTCTCAAAGGAATCTGAAATAACTTTGTGCAAAGCTGTGTTTTTATACATTCAACCATACATGATATTTCGAAATATATTTGTATCATTGAAATAGAAAGGAAAAAAAAAATACATATGTAAATAAAATATATATATACAGGAAAATAATAAAAGGTGAACCATTACTCTCATATTTGGTTTTATCGGTGTAAAAATTACCATTTATTCGAGTGTGCTAATAATTTCTTCGTCTTTTTATTTTGATGTAAATCAAAAAATAAATTATCCAATATATATATATACAACTTATGATTATATAGAAAATTAAAGCTATTATGTATAAACAAATGAATATTACTATGCTATAATACAAGATTATTAAAACTTATCTACTTATGAAATATAATTTCTTGGTTGTCATTTAATTTGCATGCTGCACTTAAGTATTGCAACCTAAATATGAAAATTAAAAAATTTATATACACATATATTATTTGTACATATAAAAAAAATTATTGGAGATACTATATAAACATTAGATGGTTATGATAGTATATAAGATGATTATAATTTAAAATATTTATTTGTATAAATCATAAGGTGCCGAACTGAATGATATTTATTTTATTGTCTTACTCTTTTTCTTCAATTATATTATAATATTTATTTTTTTAATATAATGAATAATAAAATATTTATTTAATAATTTTATTCTAACTTTTTGTATTACAAATAAAGTCCAAATATTCATACATTTCAATAAAAAATACATATATTTTGTTAAGATGTTTAAAAAATTCGTATGTATATTAAATACATTTTTTAGAAAATAGGAATATAATCAAATTAGTAAACAAAATACAATTGTTTAGTTCACTACCTAATGGGTAACAGGTTGTGTGTTAAATGAAGATTAATTTTTTAATGCTATAATGTTATATTATATATATTTATATATTCTTTTTTCATTGAATATTATATTTTGTTATATTATGTTTTAATGTTTAATATAAGGAAATGGTATACAACTGTTGATACTTTATAAAAATTCGTTATAGCTTTATTACAATATTTTACTTGTGTTTATTTTTAATTTTGTAAAATTGTGTTTTTCGTTATTTCTAATATATAAGGCTTAGTAAATCAAAAATGTATCCATATATTTTATAAAGCTCAATAGAAGTGTAATAAAAAAAATAAAAAAAAAACCTTGTTCTCTCGAAGTGTAGTAGATTTTTTCATTTAAATATAATTTGTAAAACTATTAGTTATTCATAGTTGGCAAATAATTTTAATATATAATACACCAATCCAAATATCTTTTATAATATATTATTTCTATATTTTCAAGAAATACAAAATTATATATTTTTTACAACATATTAATGTAAAATGTGTATATCATTGTGTATGTTGTTAATTAATTCAGAATATTTTAAACACCGCATTTCTTTAAATAGTTATGTATATATACATTTTTTTTAATTGTTGGGTTTATCAATTTTTTATGTTGTTTTTGTATTTCACATAAAATCCAATATGCTCGTGTGCATGCTCAAAAAAACGTTTTTTTTTAAAATAATTGCATTCAAAAAGTATGAAAATATATAGTTACGGTATTATATTTCAAAGAGAAGTAATATTAATTGTTAAAAAATATACACATGCTTTCGTAATCATATTTATAACAATTTGGATTAATAATATTATTTGTAAAATGCTAAACTATTAGTTCTACCAGTGTTACCGCTTTTCTATTAGATTTGTTGGTTCGATTGGTAATACCATTCTACTAGATCTATTAGTTCTAGAATTAGACTATTAAATATTGCAACTATTATTTTATATAATTATTATATTGTATTGAGAATGTCTATTTTATTATTTGTAATTAAAATAATGCACACATACATATAAATATATAAGATGGGAACTATTGTTTGTACTAATTCCAATGAATATTGGAATGCTCGAAATGATGATGAAATATCTCATGCGGAAACCAAAATAAATATTTAAATAAATGAATAGATGAATAAAATATTGACATAACACAGATATAATAAAAATAATAATACATAAAAATGTATGTGTATATGCTATTTCACTCCTATATCGATATCGAGAGAAAAAAATGTATTTTAAAAAATAAAATATTTTTTTGTGCAATAGAAGTGGGAATACATTAAATAATGAATAAAAATAAACACATAAATGTTGTTAATTGGAAAATGTGGAAATCATATAGAAATCCAGGAAATGAATATAGCAGGACAATAATAGCACAATAACAATAATTAAATCGACTTATATTACAGGTTTCGAAAAACGAAACACATAAAAATAAAGATAAGAAATATAAAAAGTTGTAATATATTTCATATGCCAAATAAAAATAAACAAATATCAATTTTCAAGAGGTGTAAATCAATAATATATTCATATAAAATAAATAAAAGCCCTTCAAATTAGCATGGATAATTGTTGATTATATTTGCTCCTAATATTCGAGTAATTTATTATTCTTTTATGTGATCAAAGTGCATATACAATACTTTTGGTCAATACAATTTGCATTTGTTCATATAAATAAACTGAACTAAAAAATTCAATTATAAATAATAATTAAAAAAACAATTTTCTATATATGCCGTTCAAAGGTTGTACACGATAAAAGAAAAAATCGTGGACAATTTTATTTTTATATAGAATGCATCTTTTGCGCAGATTTTTTTACACAACATAAAAAATATTGTGTGTGGTTGCACCTTTTTTTAGAATAAAAAAATTAATAATTGTAGAAATTGTTATAATGAATAGGTATAACTAAAAACATATATATAATAAAACAAATTATATGGGTTTATAATGTTTTTACAAAAATGAAACATTCAAAAAAAAAAAATTATGATCACATTTTATTATATGCACTTATTAAGAATTATTCATATTGGATCATACTTTTATTTATTTTGATTGTTTTTTTGAACAAACATAAAAAATGCATATATACTATTAGAATAGTATAATAATATTTATAAAAAAAGCATTTCCTATAATAAATAATATAAATTATTAGTAAGTTATAGAAATGCTAGCAATGTTTTCACCATGTATACAAATCTTAATAATTTAAATAAAATAATACAATATGTGTCCTTCATACACACATATGTATAAGTACATGGTATCTTTCTGTTACACACATATATTATTGTTTTGCGCTATATCTAAAAAAAAAAAATATGAACAAATTGGTTAGTTGTATGCTTATTTTTTATTGTATTTTTTGGTTAAATTATAATTTAAAAAATTGTTAGTTTACCTTTTTTTTGTTTTAGAAGAATTATCCTCTTGATTATGTCTTTGTCTTTTAGTAGTACTATTATTGTTACTATTATATTCTCCGGTACCTTTTTTTTTTTTTTTTTCAACTTTAAGTTCTAAGGAATAATTATTTAATTTTATATCCTTTTTAAAATTAGGATTCATTAGATCTTTGAAAGGAGTAGCTAAAGGGTATTCGATGTTGTTAGTTGCTTGCTTCAAAAGTTCTTGAAACAAAAAGAATGGGGTAATCCATTCAACATCACCATCTTCATAAGTAACAACAAAAAAATTATTATCGTTATCATCTTTAATCTGTTTAGTCACTGTACCTACATATGTTCCATTAGTAAATTCTCTTTGGAATTTTGTTTTCCCTAATTCAATACCAAAAAGTGGAATAAAGTTATTAATATTTAAATTATTATTAGAAATGGATTTATCTTCTTTTTTTTTATCATCCAATAATATTTCATTTGTAGTTAATAATTCATTATCATTTTTAAACTTATTTTTTTTTTGATTCTTATAATCATTATTATTAGAATCTCCATTTTCTGATCGAAAACATACATTGTTAATATCGTTATTATACGCAGAAATATTTCCATTTTTATATGAAATACGTTTATTGTTTTTGCCATTCTCCTGATCAGAAACATTTTTTTCATCAATCGTGTCGCTGGAAAGATTAGCTTGGTGACAGTTCTTTCCATTACCATCGCCAATATTTTCATATTTTTTTCCAAGAGTTGTATAAGTGTTTATTTGCAAAGTACTGTTTTCGTCTTGGTGACTTTCGAAAGAATTATTCACAGATTTATTTTTATCAATATATGATATATGTGAATGTTGCATAAGAATATTATCATCTGTTTCGTATGTATCTTTATATAATGATTTACTCAAACTATGATAAAAATCTTTATTTTCAATATCAGTTTTATTAAAAGCACTATTTATTATATCACTAGGAGTAATAATATCAGTTAAACGAGTTCCTGTCTTTATGTCATTTTCTTTGTTATTTATTAATCCTGTTTGTTTTTTTTTTTTGGTATATTGAATAAAGGCACTATTTAATTCTTGTTTTCTATATTCTTTTATTGTATTTGCGAGTTCTTTTATAACAGATTGTATACATTCACTAGACATTTTATGTAATTCTTCTTCGCCTAATCCATCATTATAATTCGTTTCGAAATGCAATTTGGTTACCCTGCAAATAACAGCCTTTGCTAAATTACCATGTTTTTTATAGCAATTTGAACAAACTTCTAATTTTTTTAAATTAGCATTTAAAGGTAGTGAAGGCTGATGAGTATTTATCCCTTTTTCAAATTCTCGAATTAATGGTAAACCTAATATTTTTTTACTTAACTTCATCATATAATTGTAATATGCATTAAGACCTGCTTCGTCTGTTCCGTTACTATTTTCATCATTCATTTCATTTTTTATGCTATTATTTTTGAATCTTGATTTTCTATTTTTATTTTTTAAATCTTTTAAATTTTTAATTATATTATTTGTTTTTTTGTATAACATATTTTCATATGCACTTGTAAAATAGCAACCATCCTTGGAATAAGGATATTTGCCATGTACTGGAATTATCATAGATTGTGTCGTGTCGTTTTCTTCACAAAGTGCAACACAATTTTGTTCCCCATTTTCACATTTAAACAAATCTAAACTTGAAGTATTGTCTGTATTTCCATTTTGGGCATCATCATTCATCAATAGTTGAAGTTTATCATTGCTTGTCTTAAAAGTTGTGTTATTATTTTTTGTAATTTCGCCTTGATTTTTTTTTTCTATGCTTTCTACAAGATTTTCAATACATTTTTTATTTTGCATTAAATAGTTGATCGTTTTTATTCTCATTTGAAATGTTCGTTTGGCTTGGTCATTATTTAGAAGGAAATTAATGTTTTCTCTACATAATAATAAATCATCAATTTTGTTTTTATATTCAATTAATAAATGTAATTCATAACTATTTTCTATTAAGTTTTTCAACTCTGGGTTTTTTAAAATTATATTATCATCTTGTCCTTCTTCACCTTGTAATATATTGATATTATTATCAACATTTTCTAAAAATGCATTTATAATTTGCTGATTATTTAATAGATCATCGATATTTTCTTTACATTGTAATAGTTTTTTTATATTTTCAAAGTTATTAATATAATTTTCATCATCCAATTGTATTTCATTATTTTTTTCACAATTATATGAATCTAAATTGTTCTCATTATTATTTTCTAGCATTAATATTTTTTCTGAACTTTTCGTTTTTCCTTGGTCTATATTTTTATTATGCTCAATAAAATAATTAATAAGTCTTTTATTATTTTCTTTTTTTATATATTCTAAAAATTCCTTTTGGCTAATTATATTCATAGAAAATTGAATACAACTAGAACAAAACCAATCATAGTTTTCATTAATTTGAAAATTTAATCGATTTACACACTTTAAATGATAAACATGATTACAACCTGAACATAAAATATAATTGTTGCAATCAGTATTAACACTATGCATACATATATTACATGTTGTATAATTTTTTAATAAATTATATTTATCTACAATATCATCGAGACCATTAAAATTTTTTTCTTTTATACTTTTGATTCCTATTTCATTTAATCTGTGTTCATAATTATTTTTAATAAAATCGTTTAAGCATATATCATTAACTCTATCAAACCATTCAAATCCAAAATCTGCAAAAATTTCTTCTCCTGTTTCTATTTCCACACCTGGAATAGATGTTAATATTATATGTGGCCAACCATCTAAATAAACTATTTGCCATTCAGCATTTATTCTAAAATCATAATTATTAAATATTGAACAGGTTTTATAATGATTTACCAATGACATTTCATTAAACATATGAGAAGAATCAACCGCATATGTATAATTGTCTGGAAGTATAATTAAATTATTTAATTCTTTTGATTTATCATTAATATTAGAATTTTTATTTTCTTTTTTTTTATTATTATTCCCCAATGATTTATTTTTTTCTCCTTTTTCTTTCTCTTTACTTATTTCTTCATTGTGTTTATCTTCATCCAAATTAAATTTATTGCCTTTATAATTATTCCCATTTTTCATATTAGCATATTTCATTTCAGAATTGTTTCCCTCAACACTATTTTCATTTTCGTCACTTTCATTTTCATATGAATCAATCTCATTAATAAAGACAACATTTTTCCTATCATTAAAAACCTTTTTATTGAATGTAAGGGCAAATATATATTGGTGTTTTTCCTGGGGAAGTTCTTTATTATTTGCTACAAAACCAGTGTATTCACCGAATATAACTCTTTCATCAGTCGCATTTATTTTTTCTCCTGTATAAATAACTGAATAACAATCTTCATTGCTGGGTGTGCATAATCGTATTGGATGCATGTGATCTTTTAGTTCCACAACTTTAATATGTGGATGTATTCTACCATGTAATATTGTATCATATATTTCTTCATATAATTTTTTATTTCTACTTTTATATATAGTATTATGCTGATTATCAAAAAATGGTGCATGTATAAATGGGGTCCATTCTGTTTTATTATTAGACCATCCACACCCAAAATACCCAAATTTATAATTATATACTTTTTTCATTTTATGACTAAAATATATTCTTTTTATTTTAGAATCTTCAGATAATATTTGAGTTTTTACATGTATTCTATTTCTTTTTTTTGCAATATCTTCTACCCTACATAATAGCATTTTTTTCTCTTCTAATATTTTTTTTAACTTTTCAATTCTTAATCTTTCTGCCATTTTTTCATCTCTGCATTGCTTCATATTTGGTTTTATTGTATTCCTATGAAGCAAGTTTAAATCTATAACTATTTTACCTTGTTCTTCTAATTTTTTTTTTCTTTTTAAATATTTTGAATAATTTGACCCATTAGTAGAATAAGATGTATCATCACTTTGATTACCTTCATATTCCTCATCGTTACAAAAGTTTTTTGATAATGTATGTTTCTCATATATTCCATATTCATTTACATTTTTTTCTTTAGATTCTTCTAATATTATATTTTGCTTATTTAACTGTTCTTCTAAATCTTTTTCATTAGTTTGTTCGTGTAAAAATTTGATTTTTGTATCAATTAAATTGTTTGCACCTTCATTATCGTTTATAATATCAATACACTTTTCGTCATTTGAAAGATTATTCAATTCGTTTTGATTTATTATTATGGAAGATAAATTATCTAAAATTTGTTTTTCATTATTTATGTCACCTAAAATATTACCATTTTCGGATTCTAAATATGGATTATAATCCTCGGGTTCATTTTTTTCACTTTTTTCTTTGTAATTTTCATTTTCGATATTTTCTTCGATTTCAGTCTCCTTTGTTGGGAACTCTTTAAATTTAGATGGACTATCTTCATCGTCATTATCAAAAAATTTATTTTCATTCGCAATCATATCAAATTTTTCAATAGATTTATCAATACTTTTAAAAATGGAATTAGAAAAATATATTGAATCAATTTGTTCTCGTGTATTTTCTAAATATAAATAATCAGGCATAAATGAGTTAGTACTATTCCGAATTTTTCTATTATTTGAAAAAGTACGTCTTTTTCGAATTTTTTTGTTATTACAATAATTTGTAATTGAGTTGCAATCATTTCTATGAGAATTTCGGGTTAAAGATTTATTCTGAGAATTAAGTTTTACTTTTTTATTTAGGTTTTTATATTTATTTGAGGGCTCCTTCTTTCCTGAAAATTGTCTAGAACGAAGGCTAAATCTTTTAGTTTTAGGTTCATTAGTATTTGGAATATATTTCTCATTATCTTCTTGAATACTAATTTCAGGATTATTATTTTCCATACTATAAACATTAGTAAAATTACTATTACTCATAACAGTATTATTAAAATTGCTATTACTCATAACACTATTATTAAAATTACTATTACTAATAATACTATTATTAAAATTGCTGTTACTCATAATACTATTATTAAAATTACTATTACTTATAATACTATTATTAAAATTGCTATTACTCATAATGCTATTATTAAGATAAAAGTCATTACTAGGAATACTGTTAGTAGTACTATCCGTATTAACAGTATTATGCATATTTGATCCTTTTAATTTGGTGTCTTTTATAAATGGTAATTTATTTTCTTTTGTATTAAAATCTTTAGTATGCTCAAAAATTGTTTGTACTATTTTTTGATTAGATTTTCTGGTTATGGAACTTAATTCTGATTTATATTTAAATACTGATATTATTCCATCTTGATGATTTTGTTGTGATTTAAAAGTATCATTTGAATTTAATATATCGTTTTCGATTCTTTCTTCAATTTCTTCAGTTATATATTTATTTTGATTCAAATACATATTTTTTGTATCATTATTTTGGTCATCATTATATATATGTAATACACTTTTTAAACACCTAAAACAATGATAAATGTGTTCAGGACATTTTTTATCACTTAATCTTTCTTTATTTAATCTTTCCTTACTTAAAAAAAATGAAACATATTTATATAAGTTAGAATTTCTTCGAATTTTTAATCCCTTGATAACTTCGTTTTTCCCTTCTTCTGTTAAAAAATGTTTATAATTTGATCTGCATAAGGCATTACAAATATCTAGAAAAAAATCAACTCCATATGTTTCAATATTATAAAAATATTCAAATTTTTTGCCTTTATATTCATCTATTTTTTTTTTAGATTCATCACAGGTGCAGTTAATCTTATTTATATCAATCAATTTTTTTATATCATCATCAATTTCAAATGTTATACTAGTATTTTCGTCTTTTATTTCATCTAGTATTTCATTATCTGTCTTTTCATTGAGATTTAGCATACTGGCTAAACTCTCCAATATTTTAGATTCATACTTTATTGCTGAAAAACTCATATTAAAATATGCATTAAATAAATTTAAAAATTAACTTAGAAAAATGAAAAAAAACAATAATATTTGTTGTCAATCTGGATGATATTACATATCTCATAAGAAATCATTACTATAACAACTATTGATCAATTCTCGTGATTCATATTTTATTATACTGTTACCAAATTTGTTGCAAAATAGTTGCCCTCGTGCAACACACATATATATATATATACATATATAAGCACGTATGTGTATATATATACACACACGTATTGCTCTTGCAAACACTAAACAAATTACGATTTATATCGTTAAAAAAACTAATTCTGCAACACCCTTTCTTGACAGGTATGAGATATTCAAGGATATATACTGTTGCATACGTGTGTGAAATTATATTGCCATAACTCTTTATATGAAACAATATTTTTAATTTGTTCTTCACTATAATTCGCCCTAAATATATTTTAATAATACTTACAATAAATAACTCTTCTTCCTTACTAATATAAAATAGTATTTTTATTTACTGTATATATATATCCATAAATATTTATAATCATACAAATTTCCTTTATTATATATTTTACAAAATATATAATAATTATAATACTTTAGATTTGTGCATACTGATAATATACGAATAGCTGTAAATTGTTTTTTTTTAAAATAAAATATACAAAGAAAAATAAGGGGATGTCCATACAAAACAAATAATGTTTATATTATAAAAATTATGTATATAAATTAAACATAAAATATAAGTATATAACAATATACTTTTTAAAATAATAAAAAATGTAATAAACAATTACATTGCTTATTCATATAAACATTTGTATAGACACAATAAGGTTTGCTTTAATTAATAAATTTATTCAAAGAATATAAAAATATTTTACATAAACTATTGATAAAGCATCACTTTTGTCTTTTTCTTAAACGTTAATTTCGTGATGCATATTCAAGTGTAACATATAAATAAATATAATAAATTAGAATAAAACTTTGAAAAATGAAAAAAATATGGTTGCATTTATTAAAAATATATATAATGTTTTTCTGTCAATTGAAATATTCCTTGCATTTTTAAATACATAAAAATATTATAATATAAAACCATTACGGTCTAATATACTCTTAAGCATAGTAATGCATATGTGTGTAAATGTCTGTAAGTATTTATGCATAAGTGTATATATTTGTATTTTTATTATTAATATATATGTTTTTTAAATAATTATAGAATACATAACACAATTAAAAATATATGTATATGACGCGCATAATGATATAAACGGATGCATATCTAAACAAATTAATTAATATAAGATATGATCAATTTCAATATACATATAAAAAATGGAGTATAGTAAAAAATATTATATTCCTTACAAAAATTATATATATTTTTTTTAATAATAATGCAAAAAACTGTTAAAGATGATTATTTTTCCCCTATCTTTATTTATATTAACAATTATTATAATATTTTCTTATAATTAGGAGTATAAACACATATAAATGAATACTTACGTATCCATATTATGTAATGCATTATAAGCATACATAAAATACATATAATGTTCATATAACAAAACATATAATAAGAATACAAAAACATATAAATGCATATAAAAATAACCATACATGCATATAATACGAAAATTCATATATATGTATGTGTTTATACAAAAACACATTTTTTTTTAATCATTATAGAATAAAAAAAAATTATATGGATTGTTAACAAAGTTTAGCACTGCTAATAATCCAATCGTTTATATTATTTTTGTATTTTTTTGTGGGACGGGTGGATAATTCTGTTATTTTTCGAAAAAAAAAATACAAATAACCTTAACACTTCAAGGCATTATAAAAAATATATTATATAAAAATACAAAAAATTAATGATTACAAATTTTAACAACTGTGTATATGTTTTTTTTCTTTTAAGGAATTAATTTTGAAATATATAAAAAATTGTTTAAGAACAAACAAAAAAAACATTATGCTACATATTTTTTTTGATGCTAAAATCTGATTTATATTTTAGATAAAATTCATTACAATTATGCAACATTCTGCGAATCGATTTACATTTCCTTAATTAGCTATATACTTTGCCATTACAAATAGCTTATTACTATTATTTATTCGTTTACATTTGTATTGTATGTCGATGTATATATAATATTTCTTAAGAAAATGCATATAATATGCATCTGTATATGATCATATTGTGTAATAAGAATAAAAGGTATTTAAAATGTAATAATTCATAAACTTCAGCTTTATAAGTCGTTGATGTTCCTATTTGAAAATTTTTTTTATCATATGGATACTATTACACACACACACAAATATATAATATTATTGTGCTTCTTTTTTCTAGCATTAATAAATTGGCATTCCCAAAAATAAAATATATTTTATGTAAAATCACAATTTTAGCTATAATGGTGCAACATATATTTGTAGGATATGTTATTATAAGTTAATTTTCCATTGAAAATTTTACTGCTTTAATATCAAAATAAAACTTCTACCGATCTAAATATATGAATATAAAAAGGTTTCAAATTATTATTGTCTATAATATTCTAACTATAAATGAATATATGCACACCAGATTTCCCACTAATTTCTTAGAGAAAAACATAAATATTATAATTTGAAATCCCTTGAAGCTTATGACCCATTCCTCTAATATTTCCCATTATATTGCTACTTTTTTTGATGTACTTACACAATAAGATTCAAATAGGAAAAAAGTATAATAATAATTGAGTAATATAATTAATACAAATGTATTATTATCGACAAAGGAATAGGCCTTTATTTGTTTTTTATGAGATGCGATATAGGTATTTATAACATTATCAAACTTCTTTCTCTTGACTTTGTATATATAAATGTGTAATTATTATGTTTTGGTTTGTATAATTTCTAAAGAATGCCTGAATAATAATTCGAATTTTTATTTATCGAACTTTTCCTCCTTATATAAGCATCTTTTATGCTTTCTTTTATTATCATAATTGATATATACTATAAAATTTAAACACAAAAAATTAGTAATAGAAAATGAACAAATCTATTATTGTATTTTTCGCTCTGTCTTTGTATGTTACAACACTTTTAGGCACACAAAGGGAAAGGAATATTAATAGCCATTTTACAAATGAAGCTGGTAAATAATACAATAATAATAAAAATTATAAAAATAATAAAGGGTATTTATTTTTAATTATAGTTTTATGTATAAAATGCTTTCAATCAATTATTACAAATCATTTATTCTGGTCGATTATATTTGTTACACCTTTTGAGGTGTATATAAATATTGTGTAATGTTGGGATGGTGAACATTATATATCTAATAAAATTATATTAATTTTTAATAATAATAATTTAGATGTAGATCCACAAATAGTTATTGCTGTGAATAAACCCAACATTATGAATAATTTCAATACTTATGAAAATAATGAGGATCAAATGGTAAAAATAATTACAACAAACAAATTTGTATCTATGCAAACTATTTTTTCTTTATACAAGCATATACCGTTCCATTGCCTAACGAAAAATTACATAAATAGATAAAACTAAAACCCGTATAATAATTATATTTAATACTATCATAATTTATATAGAATGAAGAAAAAACTAAGGCAGAAAATTTTATAAGGGCCGGTAAAAATTACTCTCTTTAATCCTTAAAAAAATATAACATCAATCATGTTTTTATAATTTTGTGTCTTCTTAATGTTATTAATAGCGACGGAATTCCTACATATAATTGAAGAAAATAAAAATGTAATAGACATTATAAAAAAAAATATAATTATGCATAATACATGTATATATACATGAAAAGAACAGGCTAACATGCCAAGAACAACCCATAAGGAATATCTAACTAATTTATATCATTTTCCTCAAAAAAATCAGGAATTACTAGGATATAACATAGCTAAGGAACTTGGATTAGAAATTAAAACTGAAATTATGAATGGAAACGATGAAAATGTTTTAAAATTATTATTAAATAATAAAAATTATGGATTACAAAACACAAAACCAGGTGTCGCACCTGTAATAGTAATGCTACCCCAACCCTTATCTAATGAGTAAAAATATATATATATGTATGAGACTAGCAATATTTTTAAAAACTATAAAATATTTTGAAATCAAAAATGTAATAATTTAATGTATATTATTTAAATATACATATATTTTATATGAATAATTTTCCATCTTCAAGGGAATTGCTCTACTACAATAATTACAACATTTTCAAGAAAAATGTTAAAAACACAAAAAATTTATTATTGAAAGTTTCCTATTTGGAAAAATTAGCAAGTAAGTACATACTGTAATTCATGACAAAAAAATATATAAGTATATGTGCGCATATATGGATAATATATATTCCCATTGTAATATATGCATTTACTTGACCTATTAAATGGTGGGCAGAAATTAAAAGCATAAACAAAAACGAAGCTATTGATGAATTAGAACAAACAGCAGAGACTATAGAAAGTGTATTTCAATATTTAAAAAAATGAATATATAAATAATGTGTGTGCTTTTTATTTTAATAATCTATAGCTATATACCATATGTAATTTTATATAGTAACTTATATTTATTTACTATCAAAATTGTATAATTTTGTCTTAATTTTTTACACGCATATATATAATGTATTCATAAAACTTATTAATTATTTAGTGCCTATCACGGAAGCAAGCAATTGAAGACAAATTGGAGGAAATACTACACGCCGATTATCAGATGAATAACGTTAGATAAATATATATTGCATTTGTGTTATATAATATACTTATACATATAAGATAATAAAAAGAAAAATATTCAGATTGTACAATAAATAAATAGTTGATAGTACTTATTATATAGCGAGTAGACATTTATAAATGCATAACCCATTATAATATATTTTTTATGGGTTTTTATAGAAAAACATTAAACGGTTAAAAGGCGAAAGGGACTTTTTAGATATCAAAATAAATGTTTTGGTATGTTTTCCAAATGCATAAGTTTTCTTAAATATGTTTTTCATATTATATAAAAAATATATAGGCACATAGTTACACCCAAACATGCATATACATATGCACCCCTTTCTTTATTGACAGAGACAAAAGACCAAGAAATTGCATCTTGTGAATTAATAAAATGTTAATTTATAAATATTATTGTTTTAAGATACTAAACACAATAATAGCAATAATAAATATATTAAAATCCGCAACCTAATCAAGGTGCTACATAATGGCATTTTCGTCAATAAATATCAAAAACCAATTTTCATGTGTAAAGTTTTAATTATTTTATATTTTTTTTGTAATTGCGCACATTTAGATAATATTAAACAATATTTTATATCGTTCTTTTTCTATATATCTTGCTATCTGTATATATACAACATATATAATAAGTATACCTCGTTTGTGCTTCTTTATATAATATTCCTTTTTCTTGTTATTGTTATTACTCTTTATTAAAGAGTTGTATAACAAGCTAATCTTAATTTATTCTTTTTAATGTTTATTTTTTACTGTTTTTTCACGATATCGTCACCTAAATATTCTTTGTAACATTGTAAAATTTATCTACATATATGCACGTGTATAAATATATTTGTATCATCTTATAATTTTTTTTTGTTCATTTTTTTTAATATACTATTAAATGATGTTTCGCGAATGCATATTTTCAGATTATGATAAAATTTGTTTTTATTATTAAATATATGCAATTTATTAGTTCATGCAATTTAAAAAATGTGACACTGCGTTTGCAAACGCGAAAAAGAACGAGTGATAAAAATTATAACATTGTTATATTAATATTTTAGTTCGTAATTATAATTTTCCAAAAATACGTAAAAATTCATAAAAAAAATACATTAAAACATAGTAGCAAGAATAACGATAAATATAACAAGAAAGTGAAAATATAATTATAAGCAAAAAACACGCAAAAGTCCATTGTGTACAATTTTTTAATAATATATATATTTCATTCCCAAATTAATAAAAAATGCCTTTAAATGTTATTATCCCATCAGGTAATATTTTTAATTTTAATTTATGATCATATTAAAAGATTTTTTAAAAACAGCTTAATTATTATTCTTTTATTGATGGACAGTATACCATACAATATGAACTGACAACTTGAGAATATTTTACCAATATTCTTATCTCCATATACATATATATACATTCCTTTGGACATATGAATTGCATAAATTTTATTATCAATGCAGAGCCAAAAAATCCATCGTCGATTTTTAAATATGAGAGAAAGGATACACCCTCAGCGGACCTTGAGGGTTTACTTGTTTTATGTTTTTTAGGGATTTTAATTGGAGTATATTTTAAGGTTAACTTTACAAATTCATTAGAACTTTATAGATTGGAACAACTATATGAAAAATGAGATTATGCCTATATATACGTGTGTAATTTATTTTACGGAGCTTTACGGAATATAGCTTTTCCTTTTTTATACTTATTTTATCAGGTGATTGAAGTAATCTTTATGATAGTATTTTTCCTAATTTCAATATTTCTAACTTCAAATAGCGGGGAAATAAACATTGTGTCAATACTTCCGATGATTACGTATGTTATTTTTTTATTCCAATACATATAAATATAATAAAAAGAAGGAAAGCAAATCGCCTACATTATTTATATATTATACATTTGTTATTAGCATACAGAAATTATTTTCAACAATATGAATGCAACAAATTTATACATTATGCCTTTTAAACTTATATATATTTTTTTAGGATGGTTATTATGACATCAACAATGTCATGGTTACAACAGAAAGGCTCTAATAAAGCATAAGACAGTAATATTGAACTGCACGGAATATATCCTTATTTATTACTTTTTTTTATGCTATATATAGCATTTATTTTATTTGATTATTATTTTTTTCGTTTTTTTCTTATTGTTTCTGTTTATCACTCTTAAAGATCATTATAAAAACTTTTTTAATACAACAAATAGTATAAATATAAAGCAAACAAAAAAACTAGATGGTGTGTGTACCTATTTTTATGACTAGCTGACACACGCATATGCAAACAAAGGAAAAGTATAAGGTAGAGTAAAAAAATATATTAATATTTACCAAATGAAGGTAGACATTTTTTTGAATCGGAATTTAATTCCCATAACTCTCCTTCGATATCATAAAGAGGAAATCTACTTTTAAAATTATTTTTTTTTTTGGTGTTAATATTTGTAAGGCTTCTTTTTGTATTTATAGGATCTTCTAAAAATTTTGATTTTATTTTTGTGGGTTTAATAAAATCGTTTTTCTTTAAAGCTAAATTAAAATTTTCATAAGTGCTAAAACAAAAAGATTTATTTTCATCATTACTTGTATCATAACCATACATATTTCTGTATAATATTTTTCCTTTTAACTGATTAATATGTTTATTATTATCACTAATTTTGGTGTCTTTGTTTTTATTTTTTTTGTCATTCATTTTATCAGTTTTTTTTTTCGTTTCATTTGAGAGAATATATTCAAATGATTGATCTGTATTATTAATGATTTTTTCTTTCGTTTTTTTCATCTTAAGACTTTTTCTATTATTATTAGCTTCGATTCTTTTTTTATCTTGATTTGTTTGGTTTTTTGTATGTTCCTCTTCACTACTTGTGTATCCCCCCACTATATTGTCCTTAAACATATTGAGATCATCAGAATATGATGGTTTTATTTTAGGTATATTTTTTGGCGGGGATTTTTTTTCATTTCTTTTTGCGTAATGCCCATGCCTTTTAACAACTAATACGTGATTTCTAAAGGAAAGAAAAGAAGAAAAGGTAAATAAAAATAATAGCAATAATAAAGGGATAGTGATAATAAAGGACAATGAAAAAGGGAAAATACATAAATGCAATCGATTTAGTTCAAAATATATTTTCATTACAAAACGATTTCTAAAAAGCTTTCTCTCTCTCCAAGTTCGGGGTACAAATACTTTCCTATATCGCTTAAAAGCTAAGAATAAAAGACGGCAGAAATGAAACATATTAGAAAAATGGGATTAATAAAATTTGTCCGTAAAATGTATCAAAATTGTTCAAAATAATTCATACTCAATAATTTTTCTAAGTTAAACAAACATATACATATAATCATGTATTATATATTATTTATTATTACTATTTTGAAATAAAAGTATGTTAAGACATCTTCCAGCATTTCATTTTGTTCTATGGTCCATCGTTTATATATTACTAAAAAAATTCAAAAAAGAATAATAATGGTTATATAAAAAATATTCACTAATGAACAATGTTATGCTTTTTACTAAATGTGTTTCACACAATTATACAAGAATGAGTCTTATGAATATGTTCATTTATTTAATTTTTATAATACCTTTATTAAATAATATTTCAGCATTCTTTATATCCAAATTTACTTTGGTATAATTTTTTTCATGATGTCGTAGTAAATAAGATCTTGTTAAAAAGTTTGCACATGATTTTTTATTCATTACATATTCCACGGTTCTGCATTGTATAAACACAATTTAAAGAAGAATAAAGAAAGAATATGTATTATTTTTTTAAATTATAAAAAGCGATAGAAGAGAAATTTACATAACTATGTTTAAGTTCATCACATCTTGTATTTACATATATATTTCACTTTATATGTGCATATATTTATTACCCTCCACAATATGTGCTATACATAGCAAAAACTTTTAGTAACTGGGCTTCTTCTTCACATGGCAAAACTACAATTCCTATAATAATAGATAGTAGTAAAATAATAATAGTATAATTGAAAGTTTAATAATATAAAACTATAAGACATGTATATATGTGCATGTTTTTTATGAAATTTTACTTTTCAAATTTAGGTAGTCCACCTCGATATCTTGTAATTTATCTTTGGAAGATAGCTGTTTAGATGCATTATTTTCAGATATCTGTAAACTTGTTTTGCTTTCTTGATTTTCTGTATTTTTTTTTTCAGATTTTAATTTTTCAATAATTTTTTTTAAATCTTCAATTTTTTCATCTTTTTTTTCTAATTCTTTTAAGTTATTTTTATTAATATTTTCAATTTCTATATTTTTTTCTTCAATGATTTTTAAGGAGCTACTTAATTCTTCTTTCAATTTTTTATTAAGTTCATCTTTATGAGTATATGTTTTTTCAATAGTGTCTACTCGCTCTTTTATTTTCAAATTTTCAGAGCTTTGTAATTTAAATTCACTAAAGCTATTGTTGTTATTATTTTTTTTATCATTGTTGCTTTCATTTAATAATGTTTTATTGTGAGATTCTGTATCTTCATCATATAATTCTGTTCTTTTATCATTTTCATATTTTATTTCATCAGTTGCAACACCAATACTTTTTACATCTACAAATGCATCACAACTTGCATCTACCATTTTACAAACTGCACTGATTTCTTTGCATTCTCTTTTTACATCTACCTGAACACCTGTATTATATCTTTCCACATGTACACTTTTTTGAGAAGTTTTTATTGACGTTAAATGCTTGATCAACACATTGAACTGTTTAAAATAAAAACAAAGCAAAAAGAAAAAATATATAAATATTTTAGATTCTAAATATTATAATTATCGATTGAGAAATAAAATTCACTATAAATTGTTCAATGCATATTATAATGCATACACATTTAGTTAATATGGTGTAATGTATA
The DNA here is from genome assembly GCF_900002335.3 of Plasmodium chabaudi chabaudi. Taxonomy (NCBI): domain Eukaryota; phylum Apicomplexa; class Aconoidasida; order Haemosporida; family Plasmodiidae; genus Plasmodium; species Plasmodium chabaudi. Next base: position 1,379,662 of record NC_030114.2, read on the forward strand.
TATAAAGCATGATAGGGTTCATATTATTGTTTACCTTCTCCTCCTCAGTCATAACTAGTTTTCGAAATAAATAACCACTTAGTCTTTGCAGTATTTGGAAAAAATATTTATATTCTATTTAAAAAAGTAGGGAGAAATGGCATAAAGAAATATATATATTTTGTGTTATCTTAAATAGACAGATTTTAATTACGTCGCAAGTAGGGGATATGGAAATATGCGCATCAAATAAAATCAGCATATGACTATCAAAAGGATGAAAGAATACAATGGCATATAATATTGAAATTAACATACCTATGCATCCCGTATTTGAGGAATTCGAAGACTTAAAGATGTAATACAATATTTCCTTGTTTTTCTTCTTAGGTAGTAAATTATAATCGTAACACTGCGAAGAAATTGATAAAAAAATAGCATTATTTATACTGGATACAAAAGAGTGGGGAAAAAACATAGGCACTATAAACAATGCCAGTGGCAAAGTATATTGTTATTTTTAATTTTTATATTTTTAACCATTCGGATAAATTCGTTGACCCCCATGTAGCCATTTATTGAATACTTTCTAAAAATTGTTTCTAATGTCTTATTTAATTCATAGCTCAAATAAATAGATGTCCCTTCATTATCGGGAACCAAATGTGCTTGCTCTGAAACATAACAATCATCCTTTATTTTATGTATCGTTTTATATTTAACTCGTGAGTTTATTGGTCCATGTTTGTTAATACAAGCCATTTTCCTCTTTTATTAATTTACAATGTGCATGTTTTAATTAGTTTATATCCCTGTATTTTATCTCGGTTTTTTATTCAAATCTATATTTTTAAAAGATAATTTAATTAGCAATGAAATTGTTGTAGAACAACAATACGAAAAAAATTAGTAAAATAATAAATGAAAATAAAATGTAACACATATGTGAGTATGCAATTGTATATTATACTAACGTACAATATATGCTCATAAAAGCAGAACAATGTTTAACAAAATTAAAAAATCTACAAAAAAAAATTCAAACAATTTGAATGCACGTAAAATGATTTTCACAAATACTTAAACAAAATTAAATAAACATTATAGTGTATAAACATACACATACATACACATTTATATATAGTTAATTTGTGTAACTTATTTAACAAATTCATTTCAAAAAATAAAATGCAAATATATTCAAAGACTTAACAAGAAATATAAGAAAAGCAACATGCAAAAATTAATACGTGCTTTGCACATATTGGTATGCATTATTATTTATAAGACCGAAAAAGTAATAATAATGCATCTTATATAAAACAAAAATATTCCGATTATTTATGAATTAGCAACTATTTATTAAAAATGCATAATAGATTCCAACAAATATCTATGCCAATGTGTATTTTTTATTTTATCTTTCCATTATCTATTTATTACTAATATATCTTTTTTTCTATTATTATCCTGCACAAATAAGTATATTTTCCTTTTTATTTCATACAATTTTTTGTGTCCACATATTTATTGTGCCTTTTGTTAATAAATACATGTCATGAAAGTATGCATGCTATTTATACAATATTAGTATTTGTTTTTAAATAACATGATACTACTATTGCTGCACCAATACGCACGTTGTAAAAATAATACTGGTGTTCTATAATTGTTTACTTTTTGAACGTTTGATTGTTTTTCTTTTTTCCCCTACGCCCATAGGTATTCGGTTTCGATGCATAGTGTATCCACCGAATATACCTTTAACCTTTACTATTATACACATTTTTATACGAAGAGATGATGATATATATATTTAATATATATAATAATATTGTTGTTCAAAATAAGACAGTATTATATATACCTTAAAATTTTATGATTTAGGGAATACATATTCATACTACTATATATATTTATAAAAATATATGAACATTACAGATGAATAAAACATTTGGTATCTTAAAAAAAATATGCGTAGAGATATCGAAGGTTTTGAGAACGATATAGAATTTTTAACCTTTCAACTCTTTTCTATATATTTTTATATCTTTCCTAAAATGGTTATAAAAAGAAAATTATCTATAATATGTATATAGGCACCTATTATATTAATTAAATATTGAGATTTAAAAGGGAATATATTAACTTTCGGTGAAAGTATACTTAGGCTTATACACTTGTTGTCTATAATATTTAAATTATTTTTATGGCACTTTTATCAATTTTTTTTTCTATTAAGAAATTGAAATTATGTATAACAAGAACAGGAATATTATATTCTCTATTTTATTCCACTTTTAATAGAATAAGGCATATTTATATAATAATTTTTCATTATATTTTAAATAAAAAAAAAATGGATATTTTTATAAACTAAGAAATAACCTCAGTTCTATAAAAAGTAACTATAAATATATTTTTTATTTGCACACAGTAATTTGATAAGGAAAAAAAATATATGTGTGTAAAAAATCGATACGAATTTATATACACATTCTATACTTAATTAATTAGAACGTGACAAAAAAAAAGGTAGAATATATTGAGTGCCTATAAAACAAGAAAGTTTATTAATAATATGTATATGTTAGGGTGTAAATATTTAAAAATTTCTTAAGGGACTATTTTTTTTTTTGCCATTTTTATTGCAAATTTCATTTTTATGTTGAGCTTGAGAAAATATATTTGTTCATATTTTTAAAGCGTAATAAATAACAAAAATTATTGTGAATTTTTGTCAATAATATATAATAGATGAAAATTTATACACCTAATGGAAAATTATTTCGTACGTTAATATAAGATTTATAAATAATTTTTTTTTTACAAAATTATTTCTATTTCTTTACTTTTGTCATCTTTACATTTTTTGGTAAGACCTTATTGAAATATTTTTATTTTATTTCTATAACTGTTTCTATATGTCTGTTTATTTATATTTTTGTTGTCATTGCTATACTTTTTATTTTTTATGATATTTGTTCATAACACTGGCTGTTCATTTGTTTGTGTCTATACTATATATATATACATACGTGTGAATGTATATCGTTTTTTGTAATGTAAAAGCTTCTTACAATAATTAACCACGAGTTTATAGCTCAATAAAATTAAAAAATTACAATTTGAAAGACATAGTTAGAGAATAAAAGCTATGCACATATAGACACTTGTATATACATAGAATAGTTTATTTATTATATTTGTGTATTCCTTATACGGTTTGTTTAAATTTATTAGATCATCATTTGTTTTTTGTTTTTACTTTTTTTGGAGCATTTATCTTTCTTTGCATATCCAACACAATTTCAGTTAAACATTTCCAACTTATAAACAAAATTTAAGATGTATCCAAATACTAGCGAAGCAAATAAGAATTATGGGGAAAATGGGGATGAAATAAATTATGATAATTTAGCTAATTCGATGCTCGAAAAAATGGATAAGCAAATATATGACGAAGCATCAGTTTTTAATTCGAATTCAGAATATGTTAACAAAGGGGAAAGAAAAGAAAACAGCTCTGTTAATAATTTTTACCAAGAAGAAAAACCAAATAATACATATAATATGGGAATAGGAATAAATGAGTATAGTAACATTCATAGAGAAAATACAATAGATGAGCACACTTTATATGGAGGTTCATATCCTCGTAAAGTTATGACAGCATTGGGGCCATTGCCTTTACCTGAAGAATTCAAAAAAAATATTCCTGAGAAATTTGTAGCTAAACCTATAATAGAAGAAAGAGAAATATATGTATCTAAAAAAGAAAGAAAACAAAGAGAAATAGAAATACCACATGTAAAATATGAGCATACTTTTGAAAAAATCAAAAAAATGTTAAAAGTAAATAAATTAGTACCAAGTGTGTCTGAAGTAATTAAAGAAGTACCAAAAGAAGTTCTAAAACCAGTTATAGAAGAAAAAATAATTGAAGTACCACAAGGAGTAAAATATATAGAAGTTCCAGTAGAAGTTCCATGTTTGTATCCTCCTAAAATTGTACCAAAAGTAGTAACTCAATATGTAGAAAGAATAGTAGAAACAATCAAACCAGTAGTTCAGGAAAAAATTATAGAAGTTCCACAAACTGTTATAAAGCAAGTACCAAAAATAAAAACAGTTGAAGTTCCTTATTATGTCCCTAGATACGTTGAAAAAGTTGTTGAAGTTCCATTTAAACCTAATGGAGAAATGCCACGATTAGGTACACACATTCCTTTCCCTATTTCAGAATCCTTTCCACCATTAAAACCGACACAGCATCTAAATAACAATCAACCACAATATGGATTTGATGAAAATCACCATACTATGATACCTCAATTGTATTGTAACACATTTAATGAGCAACAAAATTACCGAAATCATTCTGAACAAAACATGCAAAATCAAGAAAATACACCACTAACTGTTTTAAAACCAATAAACTCGAAATTTGCAAATAGTAACAATACTCATAAAAATTCCCTATTATCCACAAATTCATTTATGAGATCAAATATGGATTATAGACAAAATAATTCGAATTTGCATACGCAGATAGAAAATCTACCAAATATACACAATTTACCAGAGGGATTAAAATGGAGCTATCCTGATGGAGTAGTACCACCACATATGAGAAATAATAGCAATAATATGCCTCCTCTTGTTTTTACATGCCCTCCTGAAATTGGAAAGGTTACATGTACTAAAAAAGATATACAACCGGATATTCTCACAAAAACTGGGGTTTATGAATTTGATGGCTTTAAAAAAAATGGAACATCGCAGTCTCTATTTCCTCCTTTGGCTCACAATGATCGAGTTCCTTTCTTGCCCCCACCAGCTGTACCTGGAACTCCAGATGTTAAAGCTATTCAGAAAAACATCTAATCTTATCTTTACACATATTAAAACAATGTATGTATCTTTTTATATGTTTTGTACCGCTAAAGGTGTTAGATATATGCATATGCATAAACTGTTGTACATCCATTTTAATGTTTTCTAAGATATAGTAATAAAAATTACAGAACATATGGTCAAGTATTTTAACAATTTTTTTTTCTATATACGAAAAAAACAGTTGAATAAATAATACGAAACTAATCTAATGGCTTATATAAGAGAGCCAAAGCATAAATATTTCTTTTATTATCCATAAATTTATGTGTAAATATAGTTGTATGCATAAATAAATTATAAAATATTTTTTATTCCCTAAAAAATGATATTATTCTCCAACACTTTGATTTTTCTTATTATATATATTTATATTAATGTTAGTATCCTATTATTGAACTTACGAATATTGTAACATTTTCTATATATGCCATATCATTTTGGTAACAATAATTATTTTTTTATTTTCACTATCATATATATATGCTCAAATATGTTGTATAAACAAAAGATGCACGGGTTAAACCCTCAGGTTTTACTTATTTCCAAATATAACGACTTAATCATAATTGGAAAAAAAAATCGTAATGGTACAGATATTTATATTTTTTTGTTTTTTAAATGTTTGCAATTTTTGGAGGATCATACGATATAAATAAGTAAAATATAAAAAAATATCATAATTATATGCAAAAAGTGCAACATAAATAATGTAGAAACAATAATTTATATTTCACACTCATGCCGCTTATTCAAAAGGAACATGATGTAGAAATATTTTTCCATTTTGCAAATTTTAATTGTTTTTAGAGCTATTTTTTTAAGATATATTTCATTTTTTTTGTTTCGTATAATATATCAATAAATTTTCCATGGAAACTGTATTTTTGTTCACATTTCTGAACAATTAAAGATTGTAGAATATTAAATATATGGATATATTACAGAATAAATGTAAGAAATATCAAGTGAATAGCCATGATTTTAAACGCCCTCAAATGTATTGTTAACAAGGGGAATACATCAATATTTAACAAAAATTTTTCTATATTTGAAATTAAAATAAGATGTATGAAAAATAAAAGAAGAGGGTTGAAGGAACAACCGCGAAAAAAACCACTAGATATTGAAAAGAAAATTAGAAACCCTGACAAATATGAAGAGAAAATGCATTTTGACAATTTAAGTAAGGGTGAATTATATTTACCCGAATCATGTAAAGGCAAAAAATTAGCAATGCTATGTAATCGTTTATATTATTTTGATATTAATGATGAAGAATTATTAGAAAGATATGCTCAAAGAGCTATTGTTATTGCAAATAATATGAGCACAAAGGAAATGTCTTTAATATTAAATACAATGAGAAAGTTTAATCATAAAAATGTTAATCTACTAGAAACATTCGCCAAGTATATACCAAGTAAGTTACACAAAAGTGTACCTCAAGATATATCATTAATGTTAAATGCATATGCACATTTTAATTATGTAGATAATAATTTGTTTAATAGAATATGTGAAGAAATACCACATAAAATTCCATACTTTGAGCCTAGTCATATATCCAGCATAATAAATGCTTTTTATAAATTAAATATAAAAGACAAAATAATAATATATGATATGATTGATGAATTAGTAGATCGGATTGATGAGTTTGATTCAAAATCCTTAACAAATTTAATAAATAGCTTATCAAAAATGAATTATAAAAATATAGATAGACAAGTAGTTTGGATTAAACTATTTGAAGGTGTTAAAAAAATTCACAAAGATTTAAACGTGTTAGAAATTGTGTTAATAATTAATGGGTTTTGTAAAAAAAATATTAAAAATAAAAATATTTATAATTTTTTAAATGAATGTTTAAATGATCATATATTTCAAAAAAAAACAATAGATGATACTAATGCTTATTTACTTTGTACTGTTGCTCAATCTTTTGCAAAAATTAAGTTTTATTCTAAAGATTTTTTTAATTTTGTTTTTGATTTTTTCTCCGAAGAAAATAATTACACATCTCTAGACACACAACATTTTTCTCAGTTAATTTATGCATTCTCAATTTTTAATTTGGATGATAAAAAAAAATTTATTGATACATTTATCAAAATAGTATTAAATAAAATACAAAACAAGAGAACCAAAGAAATTGAATTAAATGAACAAACATTATCTACAATTTCGTATTGTTTAGCTAAATTAAAAATACGGGATATGAATTTTTTTGTTTCCTTATCTTCATATCTTATTAATGAAAAAATAAAATTATCAGCACAAAGTTTAAGCTTAATTTGTTATTCATATTCTAAATTAAAAATCAAATCAGAAATATTATTCTATATTTTATCTATCCAAATATTTGAAAAGATGCACACTTTCACAAAACAAGGGCTGGCTCTTATTTTAAATTCATATGCAAATTTAAAAATTTTTAATGTCAAATTATTTTCATTAATTAACAAATATTTAAAACTATATGTCGATACTTTTACAAATTCTGAATGTCTTTTAATTTGCAAGCATTATGAAGGTGCTTTAAAAAGTTTAACTGACGAAGAAGCTTCTGTAAATGCGCAATCGAACAAGTCTTCTCTTGTCAAAATAAATACTACTAAGCAAGAATTGGATAACTTTGTTCAAGTTTTAAAAAATAAAATACATATTTTTGAGAAAAATAAAGAGTTAAAAGGATTGGGAAATGATGAAACGGAAAATGATAGTATGAATAAATTTGAAGACACAAAACAAAATGAGCTACATATAGAATTAGAAGATGGAAAAGAAGAGAATGAAGATGAATTTTTTTCCATTTTCAACCAAAATGATATAATAAGTGGTGAAGAAGAAGAAAAAGAAAAAGATAACCATAATAATGATGATGAAAAAATAAAAATTACTAAACTTTTGTTAAATATGGACGATGAAGTAGTAGCTGACTGTGATGATAATAACCCCCAAAAAAAGGAAGACACTTTAAATATTTATGAAAAAATGTTCTTAACAAATCCTAAAGAGCAAAAAAATGCATTTGAGAAAAATAATATTCCTATAATGAATGAACAATTGAATAAAAACCTTTCTAGTATGCTAAATAAACAAAACAAAGAAATAGAAGAAAAAAATAAAGCATATATAAAAAATAAAAATGCTACAAAAAGCTTATTAGAATTAATGGCCTCAAATAAACCTCCTAAAATAAATTATGAAAAAGAAAATTTAATAAAATCAGCTGAACAAACTGAAACAGAATTTATAAAAGCATATATTAATGAACAAAAAGAATCCACTGAAAATCCTAAAATTGGAAGACATTTAAATAAACGAAAAAAAATGATACAAAAAATTTTGTCCAAAAATTTTGAACCAATAGATAATATTGATACATTACAAAAAAAATGGACCAATGAATATATTTCGAAAGATACATGATGTTGCTTTTTTGTTGAATTCAACAATGTTACACATGTATGCTTATACTTATGTACACACATATATGTGTATATTTATTATGTATGTTCATGCATTATGTGTGTTTATACATTTTCCACAGCTTTTATTTATTTTTTTGCACAATTTTAATTAGCTTATTTGCCTTGAAATATATACATTTTTGTTTATTATTTAAAAATGTTACTTAACTTTTTAATTTTTTTGTGAAATAAACATTTTTTAAATCCATTTAATTTGTTGGGACGTTAAAATGCATGGAGAGTAGCTAAAATGAAAATGAAAAGGTTAATTCCTAAATACCATCTTTTAGTTATTTATTTTTTGTCCTTTAAAAAAAATTACTTTTGCTTCAATATTTTTTTGAGAATGTAAAAAAGAAAAATCTTTAAATATAATTGTTCAAAAGGGATACACTAGGCCTTACTAATTTAGTCAATGTTTCACTTCACAATTTGAATGGAAATGCATACTAAAAAAAATAATTTTATACGATCTTTAAATGTGTACCTATATTCTAACTGTTCATCTACGACTGAAAGAGAAATAATTTCCGATCGCCTACGTACGAAAATAAAAATAAAAAATTCCCGTTACAATTAATACGAAATTTATTACTTTATCAGTATTTTTTGGATTAGTATGAATTATTTTTTTTTTCTTTGTTATAAATTTGGCTTTTTTTAGTAACTCATCTATACAGTATATATATGAATGTATGTAAAAATAAAGTATGGAAATATACATGTGAGATATGGATATATATGACTTAGTAAGTTATAAATTAATATGTGTTTTCAAAAGAATGATATAAAGTGTTGATAATTATGAATTCTGGGAAGATATTAAAAAATACATATTATTCACCTTTTAAATCTAGATGTTTGAGCAATGTAAATAATAATTTATTAAATCAATCATATAACTTACATTATTTTTTGTTAAGTTCTGATAATCCATGTAATAATAATGAAATACATTTGATAGAATACAATGATGAAAGTCTCAATATTGAAAATGTGAACATATTTACACATCAAGGAGAAATTAGTAATATGGTGTGCTTAGGAATGCATGAAAAAGAAAATGACGGAAAGCATATTCTCGTTTGTTCTTCTGGATTATACTATTCAAACGATAATAACTGCAGTGGAAATGACATTCAGAATGTATGTTCATTATGGTTAGGGGATTTAAATAATTTTAGAGAGAGTGATCAAAATGAAGCCAACGAATTAGAAGATGTAGAAAAAATAGAAAACGAAATAAAAAGCGAATGTATTGAAGAACATTGCAGTGATAAATTAGATGACAATTCTTTTCCATATGACCATATGCAAGAAAATATTGACAACAAAAGTACTGAAGTACAAACAAATAGTGAAAATATTATAAATAGTAATAAAAAATGTATCCCTGATTTAAATAAAAAGGGAAAATTAGAAAAATTATGTGAATTAAAAAGAGATGAAGAATATGTAGGAATTAAAAATATAGCATGGAATGATTATGAAAATGAATTTCAAAAAATAGCAATTATAGACAAATATAGTTACACAATCTTTGATAGAAATAATAGTAATAATATAAATTTTATTACATCAAATTTTGTTAATGAACAATTAAATTACGGAACATTTGATCCTCATCATGAAAATGTATTAGCAGTTGTAAGTGATATACATATATATGGATATGATATAAAAAGTAATAAACCAATTTTTTCTACATATACTAATCATAAAGCTAATATAACTTCTCTTGATTTTAATTCGAATATACCTAATATTCTTATGACATCATCTAAAGATGGTTATATAAAAATGTGGGATTTAAGATATCTAAAAAATGATTTTTTTACTATGAATATACATACACATTGGATTACTTCTATTAATATTAATCATTTTCATGATGAATTATTATTTACAACAAGTACTGATAATACAGTTAAATTACACAAATTAGAATATACTAACAATTTAAATATAAAAGATAAACAAGTAAATTATCGATTAATAAAAACATATTCAGATCATGAAGAATCAGTTTATAAAGGTGCATGGAGTAAAACAGATGCCTGGGTATTTGCTTCTCTCTCTTATGATGGAAGATGTGTCATAAATAGCGTCCCAACAGAAGAGAAATATAAAATACTTCTCTAAAGTTTGAAAGAAAATAACATGTATATAATATATATACAAATTTTTTGCAGATCCTGTTAAATACTATCTCTTATTCTTTTTCAACTAATTTACGCCTATGCCCAAAGAGTGATGAAATTTGCGGTAAAAATGATAACTTCAGTATCAAGAATGTTCGAAAGAACGTACTAATATATTATTTAAAAATTGTATGTTTTATCAATTTCATAATATAACTATAAAATTTTTATAAGACACTTAGTGGTGTTCATATAATATTTGTATCCAATTTTATGGATGTTTTACGTGATACTTACAATAATTGATTCATACGATATATGCATGTGTGTACATGCTTATTTTTTCTTTTCATTATATGTTTCGTTTTAAAAATTCTTTCCGATTTTTTTTCCAACTTAAAAAAAAAATTATTTTATTATTTTTCGTCATAAAAGGAGAGAATAAAGTTTTAATCAATTTATTTTCATCCTACTGTTTTTTTGAAAATCAAAAGGATTAAAAGTTTAGGATCAGGAACATATATAACCACATAATTATGCATATATATGATGATATATTCCCCACGCAATGATATGATACATAAATTTTATAGAACAAAATTTTTTATCTTATATTTTATGCGCCATATTAAGCGCAATGAGCTGTGAACAATTTTTTGCTGGAGTATTTTTTCCCGTTTCATTTTATTTATTTTTGTCGTAATATTTTATTTTATTTTTATTTTTTATTATTTTAATTATTTGCCTCTTTTTTTCGTTATTCACGCTAATGTATTAATATATATAGGTATGTATGGTTATTTTTTTCACCCGAACCCTCTTAAAAAATTGTAGAAATGAATACTGTTTTCTTACTTAGTCTCACATCTTTCAAAATCCACGATTACTACTAGCACGAAATAATTTTTTTTAATGCTTCTTTTAAACGCAAAAAAAATCTTAATTTCTTTAATAATTTTCCCGTATATGATGAATAATACATCATGGTTACTAGTTTTTAGTAAGAGAATAAATTATCATAAAAAACAGAATTTCCATTTTGTGTCCTTAAATAATAAGACGAAGCTGAATACAAAAAGGAACGTTTTTTACTATTCTATTAATACGAAAAAAAAATTTAGCATTTTAAAAAGTAGTAACGAACAAAATAGTGCCAGTTCAAACGATGACAGCATTTTCAAGTATACAAAATATGACAAAAATAGTGATACATATATTAAACTATTAGAAAAGAAGGCAGAAGAAATAAGGAATTCAAAAAATACCTTTGGGAATAAAATAAAACTGAAAAAAAAAACACACACTAAAAATGAAGGCAAATTGTCAAACAATTTTCAACACTTAGATTATACAACCTTGCAATTATTAGCAAATGAATTAAATGTATTGTTACAAGATTCTATTGTAGAACATATAACACAAACAGATACCAAAACTATTGTTTTGCATTTAAATAAAAAGGGAAGAGAATATTATTTATATTTATGTTATGATAATGAAAATCCAATTATCTCTTTAGGGTTAAAAATAAGGAAGTTATTTAATAGATTTATAGAAGATGATTATGCACAGAAATTAAACCCAATTTTAAAATATTCACTTATTTCTGATATATACATTAAAAATAAATTTATAAAAATATTATGTATAGACTTTATTTTAAAAAGGAAAACCGAAGAAGATATAGATATTATAGATATATTACCAAGTGCAAATAATATAAACAGAAAAGTAACATTAATATTTGATCTACATAATAAATCCTGTATTTCTTATGTTATTAATAAAGCCAATAATGAAATTTTAATATCTCCTCATAATAGTATAACTGAAAAGACAATAGATAAATCGTATAAAGAAGGGCATACTTATATTTTCCCAACAAAAGATGAATGTAAATTAATTCCAAATCATTATGAATTTTTTTCATCATTTATAAATTTATTTAAATCACGAAAGGAACAATCTTTTATTTCATCCATTTTAGACTTATATGAAGGTGTTAGTTATAATTTATTATTAAAATTTTTTGATTATTTAAACATAAAACATAATGTAAAATTTCAGGAATTAGACCAAACCTTGTTACTAGATTTTTTTAACAAGGCATATATTAAATGGACACGTTTTATAAATTTAAAAGAAAAAAATGGAGCATTTACATATTATCCACATTATGATTATAACTTAAATGTCTATTCTGTTGTCAAACTTATAAATATATCAAAACAAAATTATAACATATCGTCTGCAAATAATACAACTCATAATTTGGAAAGTTCTACATGCGAAAATTCCAAATCAGTTTTAGATTCGAATAATTCAGACAATGATATAGAAAATGAGAAAGCAGAAAAGAATGGAAAAAATACCCATACAAATAATCAACCTGTAAGTAAAAAAGAAGTTCATTTTGACACAGTAATTGAACTAGTTTACTACTACTATAGTGAATATTTTTCAGTAAATCAATTTTATGCTTCTTTACAATTTTGTAAAGAATTTATTAAAAAAAAAATGCCACAATATGAAGAAATGCTTAAACAGTATAAATCTGAAAGAGAAATTTGTGAAAAACAATACTTATTAAATGAACAAATAAATACATTAAGTGTTTTTAACTATACTATAGAAAAAATGAATGATTGGGTTGATAGGAAAACATTCGATGCTTTAAAATTAATTGAAGCCGAATTAAAAATTCATCCTTTAGAAGATAATAGAAAAACACACGTTAAAAAATTGGAAGAAAAAAAAGAAAAAGAAGAAACTATACAAAAAAAAATTCTTAATGTTAAACCAAATACTATAAAAACGTCGCAAAATATTTATAAGGGAGCTCTATTAATTAAAATTAACGAATCTGATATATCTTCTCCCTTTTTAATAATTGGAAGAAATAGTAAACAAAATGAAAAGATTTCAACACAAATTTTGAAGTTTAATGATTTATGGTTTCATGTGCATCAGCATCCAGGTGGGCATGTCATATTAAGGAACAAAAAAATTAATGGTAAAATAATTAGCGCAGATTTAAATTTATCAGATATTAATATTGATGATGATATAAAATATGCTGCCAATATAGCTGCCTATTTCTCAAAATCAAGGAAAACAGAAAAGACACTTGTTTGTTTTACCCTTGGAAAATATGTTTATAAGGACAGCACTTTGAATGAAGGGGCTGTAGAGGTCACGAAATACAGACTTGTATACGGAAGGTAATACTAACAAGTGAAACTGTATATAAAGTATTATTTGTAATTTATTTTATTGATTTCTTTTTCACATTTTCATATATCTTACAATGTGTATGCAAATTGTTTTTTTTCAGGCCTAGCAAAGTTTCTAGTATCATAAAGGATCTAAACGAAAGGAACAAAGAAATAGAGTTTTCAAAAAAAAAAAAATAGAAAATTATATATCCATAGTGGTTTCATTTTTTATATTATTTCACCATACAAAACTTAATTTTTTATTTATTTTATTTTTTTTGCAATTAGTGTTTGCCGCTATCCCCTTTTTATAATTAAATCTTCGTTTATTTGTAATATTTATTTTTACACATTATTTTACGTTTTATTATTATGATTTTTTAACGTTTAAATTCAGAAAAAAAAAATAGTTCTACTAAACATTTAGAAATATCTTAACTATTGATTTTTTTTTCCGTTTTGAAAATATTTTCCCTTCTTTATGTTTCATTGTGCAATCACCGAATAAGGTATAATATGCATATATAATAAATATATAAAAAGAAAAGTAAAATACACTTATAATAAAATAAAGCATGATAAATATCGTAATGGATTTAGTACATTCATTTAGTAATTAAATACGACTTTCACAAGTGTTAAAAAAAAAGGATGAATTTGCTTTAGGAGCTTTTGGTTTTTTGTGTTTTTTACTTTTTTTGTTAGGGGCATGATAAAACGTGATTTTGATGACAATATGAATATGCATTTATCTGATTATAATAATGCCTTATATTTCCCTATTTATAAACATAGTTATAATCATATTTTTTTTTTCTAAAAGTAACTTATGTATTTTAACGAACAAAAATCATGGTTTATATCCTGTGTACAGTAGAGGGGGTTGTGTAAAAAGTCGTAGGAAATTTTGTAGTAGCAGCAGGAATTACGCCAAAAACGCATACATAAATAATGTGACTAGCTTTAAATTTAATATACGAAAAACAAGGGATGGGTTCCCAAAGGAGTATAATTGTACTAGTGGGAAAGAAATAAATCATTGGAATAAAAAAAAAGTTAAAGAGTATATATTATTTGCTGAAAGCAACTTTTTCAATCCTAAGCAATTTAAAAATTTATTTCCCCAGGGAAATGATAATAAAAAAGGAGGAAGAAAAGATAGCGATACGCGTATTGAAATAGAAAAATTGCCTAATTTGAAAGATATAAGTCCTGATTTATATAAAAAACTAATTGACTATAATAAGGAAGAGGCAGAAGAATCATCAGATTTAAGTGGTGAAATAAACACAGAAAAGGATGAAGAAAAAGGTGAACAAAGTGGAGAAAAAAGTAAAGAAAAAACCGAAACTGATCAAAATGATTTGAAAAATTATTGTATCGATGAAGGCCTTCCACTTTTAATGATAGATGGGAAAGACTTTCATGGATTCCCTGATACAAGAAAAATAAAAATAACCCCCAAAATATCTACAAACTTTAGTAATGAAGAATATGATGAATTTGTGAGAAGGAATGGAGGTGAGGATATCCCAAAAAACAATAATGATGAAAGCAAAAATGAAAAAAAACGTAATAAAAAAGATGAATCTAAAAATAATAATGTTAAACATGATGAAGATCCTCCTTCAAATGATTTTGAAAGAAAAGTTAAACTCATGTTGGGAGAAAGAATAAAAAATGGAGAGACAATTTGCAATAATAATGATAATTCTATAAATGGTGACGAAACAGAAAAAAAAGAATATCTATCAAGAGAAGATAAAATAAATAAATATAAAAAAGTTGGAAAAAATTATCACATGGATTCAACATTAGGAGAAATTTTATTTGATCGAAATTATCCAGGGTATATATATTTAAATCATGGGGGAAAAATAAAAGAACTTGATGAAAAATGTGAATATGAATCTGAATTTCCAAAATATATAAATCCAAATAATATTCATTTAAGAACTGGACGTATGAGAGAAGAACAAAAAAAAAGAGATAGTGGAATTAAACAAAAAAAAAGATGGGAGTCTGATAATATAAAAAATGACATAAAAAGAGGAAATTGGAAATATTATGATGATACTGTTAAAGATCTTCTTGATTCAATAGATCAAGAAAAATTAAATGAAAATTATTATTCTACCAATTACTATCAAAGAACTAATAATAATACAGGTTATGGAAGTTTAGATAAAACACAAAATAATTATTTTGATGTGCAATTTATTGGATCGGCTGAAACTTATCCAGCTAATGTATCTGTAGGCATGAATTTTATATGGCCTATTAATTTTATACCCTTATTATGTAAACAATATCCTAAAAGATTAGGGCAACCAATTAAATCAGATATATTTAATTTAGGAGGCTTTGATTCATTGCAATTATGGTTTTATCCAGATGGAATGAACAATTCAATAGATGGCTATTGCTCATTAAAATTAGTCATGAAACCAGGATCATTTTTACCTGTTAAAATTTTCTTTTTTGCATTTAGTGAATATAATTATATACACACATCACCTTTTTATAAAGAGTCTTCTGAATATGTAACAGAGTCCTTAAATTTATGTAAATTATTATTAAAATCACAATCTACATCAACAGAAATAAAAGATAATGAAGATTATGTTATTTTAGGTCCTGCTTCAAATGTATATATTGGTGTTGGTATATATGATGAGGTATACGATTTTAAGGAAGATTTTAGAAAATTTTATTCTATTAATAACAAATATAAAGAAAAGAAAAAAAATACTGAAGAAGAAAAGAAAAATAAATACAATTATAAATATGATTGGGATGAAGGGGTACATATTTTTGATAACTGGCTCAAAAAACAAACCGCCATAACAGATGATAAAAATGAACTATTACCAGTGGATTACACACATTCGGATGCATATGAAAATTATAAGTATACATATGTTCCCGAAAAAAATCCCTTTAAATTTTTGAGAAAAGACGAAGACCGTGATTCGTGGAATAGACACCCTTTTTAAAGTGGTGACTATTCTGAAGAAAAAATAAAGGAAACACAAATAAAACCAAGGACAGTGAAATATAATTAAAAACTATAATGATATTTAATGTTTAATTAAGTTTTAGAATGCCATAAAAAAAGGTAAAATAAACATCGGTATATATATAATGTGTGAAGGAGGATACAAAAAAAATTGACATATACAATATATATTACACAAATGTAAAGTTTTTTAAAAATAAAATTATTAAATTCGTGTATATAAATAAAAAAGGTTGTCATTTGTGAATGCGCAACCACGGAATGTAATTTTTTGTTTTTATAAATAATAAAAAAATCGGTGTTTTAATAATACGTCCCATGTCAAATATATGTATATATATATGTTTTATTTTATTGTTTATACATATTGAAATAACTCATAGGCACGAAATCAGGTGCCTATAATGCAATAACTTTAACCAAAAATAATTTTTTTAGTATCCATCTAGGCAGTGTCAATGTATAAATTCTTATATATTGTCGCGTTTTCCGCTCATTAATTATTCGATCAATTTTTATAAAGGACTTTTAAAACGTTGCTAGCAACGCGGAATTTATTAATATACAGAATTGACGCTAAAGCGGTGTTATAATTTGTTCATAATTTTTCATCAGTAGTCATATTATTTTTCCACCTCTTGTCGGAATGTTTCTTATGGTCAAACTTCAGCTATCACTTTCAGATAAAATTTACTTCTTTGGGCCATGGGTTAATGATATATCATTAAGAAAGGTGTTTATATGTGATTCTAATTTTTCAGGATTATTTTTAATTTTTGTATAAATTTCATGTGATATATGTTCAGAAATGTTATGAGCGACTTTTTGTGGAACTTCTTTTAAAAGAACAAGTTTGATTTGATCAGCCATTTGACTAGCTGTATTTTTATCACAGTATTTAGCTATTTTTCCTATGCTTTTTAGCATTATTGAATTTTTTCTTAATTGTTTTTGTTCTTCTATTTTTTCTAATTCTTTGGGGGTACGCAATAAACTTTTGTCTAAAAATATTGCCTTATTTTGATAATCAATATTTAGTGGAAATACTTTTAAATTTTCAAAATTTTTTATAATTTTTTGGGATCGTAATTTATAGCATTCATCTAAAAGGCTAGTAATTAAGGATTGGAAATATTCTATATGAGAATTTTTTATCAATTTAAATTCGGCATTCAAATAATATTTAAAATATACAAGTGATGAAACAAAAAATCCAAAAAAAAATTGCATCATCGTATTCTTCTCTTGCTGACTAATATTTTCACTTAATATACTTATTATATGGTCATTGAATATATAATAATAAGCATATAACGATGGACTAAACATCGACAAAATTACTATGGTATTCCATATGACCCAATTAATAATATATAGCCACATGTTAAAGAGTAGTTTTAAATATAACTTATTTTTAAAAAGAAAAAACATAGGTAAATATAGCATACATATTTCTACTAAGCTTTTAAAATAATAATGAGAATTACAGTTATATACTTCTTTTATATCTTCATTTATATCACATAATTTTATATTATTAAGTGCTAATTTTACATCCATATTTTGAGCATTTTTTATATCGTCGCCAATAATATTTTTTTTATTTTCTGCATCTAACTCTTCCTTTACCTTTTCAATAATTAATTCATTATTTAATATATTTTCCATATTTATTTTATCTTTATATATTGTGCACGTTTTTATAGAATCTTCGTTTGGTTGTTTATGTTCTTGATTTTTATCGGCCTCATTTATTTCATCATTTTTACTTGTCTCTTCGATTGTTTCCGTTTCTTGACAATCTGGCTGATCAAAACCCTCCTTATTTTCCGCAGACGTTGAGACATCCTCTGCATTTTCTTCCTTTGTATTTGTATCTTCATCTGCCTTTAAGCTTCTCTTTTTCATAATAACATTCGATATTATATCAAATACTACACATAATTTTCCTTTTTCTTTTAATTTATTTTCATCTTGTGCACTATCATTGGTAGAAGAATCGTATAAAAAGTGTTCATCATATAATACATGGTTTTTAATAAATAGAATATAAAAAATGGATGATATAGATAATTTCATGAAACCCCTTTTCGATTCAGTAGAAGCACTCTTTATTTGTCTATTAAATTCAGAACTTATTTTGTGTGATTTTTTAAGGGTTTTTCCTAAATTTAATTTAAATTTAGTGCCTTTTTCAAATGATGGGTTTTTTAAATACTCGTTGAAATCTGCCTTAGCTATATCCATAGAATATTTTAATAAATTATACTTTTGTATACTCACATATCTTTTATTACGATTAAATAATTTACATATATTTTTATAAAATCCTACTGAAATTATGCTTCCAAAAGTAAATGCAAGAAAGTAAACAATACCTGAATCGATAATACTATATAGCCCGCCATCATTTTCATTTAGATACCCATTTTCACCAAGAAAATAATCATCTGATGCATATGGATATTCAATATCTTTCGTGTTAATTGTATATAATCGAAATAAATAAATCAGTGTAAAAATAACAATAGAATAATATATATGATATAAAATATTTTTAAATACATATTTGATCGGGCTAAAGTCTGCTTTTAATTCTACTATATAAAAGTTTTTGGCCAATTTTTTAAGTAGGGCATCACTTTTATGGAAGTTATATTTTGTTACTTTATTTATCTTGTTATTTACAAGATACACCAAAATTATAAAGATGCATATATACAACTCTATATCTAAAAACAGGGTGAAAACAAAATCGATCATGAGCTCCAACATTTCCTCGCCCTTCATTTCTTACTCCCTCAATTTATGCACATATCTAGATATTGTTTATATGATATATATAACTTTATAATATATGCATGCAATTCTAATATCGCATCATTTTTTTTCTCAATGTTTTATTTTTATTTCTTCATTAATAAAATTTTATGCATATATCCATTTGTGCATGTGTATATGCATATGGCTTTATAGTGTGAATCATAAAAAATGGAATGCCTTTTTTATTATACTTTACCTTTGTCAATTTGATAATTATTATGTTTATGCTACAAATAGGTATAGAAATTATGTTTTTCCATTTTTATTTTCTATTCTTTTCTTCTTTATTATGTTTTTATAAAATTAGTTAAAGAATAAGCATTTTTGCATATAAATTAAAGAGTTAGTGTTCGTATGTTTGAACTATTTTTATACATAAAATGATGTTTTTTTAATTATAAAAATATATATATATAATTTTACCTGTTTATATGTTATATTAATGGGAATAATGATGCATTATAACGTTTAAAGTATTCAACGTAGAACAAAATATCTTCACCCAAAGCACATTTATATTCTCGCTAAATAGTATTATTTTATCATTTTATTTGGATTATGTAAATACATTTATTTAGTTAATCCTTCCTAGAAGGTAAATAATTCATAAAAATGCTTAAATAAGCATTATTGTATGTATCGGTTTAATAATATATATTTATAGAACGGTAAATATATATTTATATACTTGCGTATATTGTTATATGCTTTTTATATTAATACATTTATAACAATTTCTTAAATTATGTTGTTTTATAAATTTTTAATTATAATTATATTATTTCTTTATCAATTGTGCATATTATTATTTATTTAAATATTTTTTTCTTTCGCTTCCGTTGCTATAAAAAAAATATTGAACGTTTTTTATTATAAAAAAAAAAATCACTATAGTAATACTTACTGTTATAAACACAAAAGGCAATGATTAACAAACCCCGGTGGACCCGTCATAAAACAAAATAAGGAAATCGAGAAAAATGAAAAAATATATTTTTGTATTCCTTTAGAAATATGAGGATATAAAGCCATTGAAAATATTTTAAATTTAACATAAAACAATATACATCATAATAACGGTAAAAAAAGATGATGAAAATAATAACATGGCGAATAATAAAGTGAATATTTATTTATTGTCAAAAGAATATTTCCAAACGAAACGGGATGTGCTGATAAATACTTAAAAATCACCGGATAGAAATATCAGAAATTTTTCTAAAAATTAAGAATAAATAAAATTGGTTAAATAAAAGATTTATACGTGTGAATATATATATAGATAAGCAAAGGCATATATAATTTTTATATACACATATTTTATGAACAGCTATAAATAAAAAAAAATAATACTAATTTAGCTTAATTGCTTTTTTTTCTTTTTCTACGACCCATATATATATTAGAATTCATCATATTATTGAAAGCTTGAATTTTAATTAGAGCATTTCGAATTCTGTTACCCACACATTATATTATTATGTGTAACGTTAAAAAGAGGAGTGTAATGCACAGATTCGTGACGATTACAGTTATAAACAGGTTTACTCATCGAATCGACACATATATATACGATGTCTAGAGCAAATATTGTTTTATGTAAATTAAAATTAAAAAAATAATAATTTGCCGTAAGTTTAGTAAATAGTAAAATGGCAGATTTTCTCAAATTAAAACTAAGAATGAAAAGTGTCACTTTTTCAACGTACACCTATATATACATATAATTATCCTTAACTATATTTACTTGTATCCTATATATTTTTTTTAATTATGTTGCTAAGCGTTTTAATAAATTAAAAGAATGTACAAGTATGAGTATAGTTATTGTATTTAATTTGAATAATAAGGATATATAAGTATATGGATAAATATATATTTTTGTCAAAATGCAAAAATGCACGGAAAGTCAAATTGCATAAAGCATATTTTTATGATGTGTAAAAAAAAAAAATTTTTAATACAATGACTATGTTGTATATGTGTGTAGGCATATGGTGGATCATACAAATATGAATTCACCTGGGTAGCTTGTGATATTTCATGTTAACGGAAATAATATCGTTAAAAAAAAAAATAAAAACAATAAGAAGTACAAAATTACATTTGGATAAATTATCGTAAAGAAACTAGGCCCATGATAATATGGCACGTTCCCCAATGTCACTAAAATCGTTAATAATAATATTTTTTAACAAATTTGTAGTTAATGAAAATTCAAGTAATTTATTTTTTCTTTGTGATATAACAAATAAGGAATCTTTATATATAACCATGCCTGCTACATGTTTAAGTAATGGATGATTTATTGTTTTTATGAGTTCGAAATTATGAGTATCATATTCTTTTATATCATGACTTTTCGAACTTCCTACTAATATACGATTATTAGCATTGTTGAATAAAACAGATATAGGAGAAAACATTGGAATAATTTTTATTAAATTAAAATTTTTATCATATACTTGTACACCTACTTGTTTATTTGATACGTAACATCTTCCTAAATGATCAAAATCTAATCCCCTTATTTCTTCAAATTTATTTAATTTAACAACAACACCATTATGTGTATTTGTTAATGAATCTTTTGATGGGCCTAACTCTCCACTTTCAATATCAAACCTTAATACTGTTCCCGTATTTTGTGAACTTATATAAAAATAATCTTCATGCTTTTTTATTCCATATGGGTGGATCATTAAAGGGTTTGTTTGATTATCTTGTGAAATAAAGACGGATACAAATTCTCTTCTATTTGATAAATTATTTACAGCATCCGAAAATTTATATATTTTTGAATTATTTTTAAACGAATCAGCAACATATAAATAATTGTCGTGTAACAATAATCCTCTTAAACTTACAATATTAAATAATATTCCATTATGTTCAAATGGTAATAATACAGACCCTAAAAAATATCCATCTCTTGAAAATTTACAAATATTATGAATACCATTTTTTTTTTTACCACCATGATATGTTAAATATAAGAATGGCTTTTCATTTATTAAAGTTTCAACTTTATTTATATCATCAATAGTAAATTCGTTTGCATTACTAAGTGTAAAAAATTTATTATTTACATATATACCTTTGTAACTAACTGGTAAGCAATTTAAATCTTGTAATATCATAAAATTTTGTAAAAAATCATAAAATGTATTTATTTCTTTTGTTTTTAATAATTCTATAAATTTATATAAAAATACATTTTTCGAAATTTCACTGCGCTCATTATTTACATAATTTGATAATAATATGTCTTTATATGTATATTTGGAATATTTATAATTTTTTATATTTCTTTCAGTATATTCTGGATTTAATCCTTCTTCTCCTATGTCTGATAAATTAAAACCCCATGATTCTAATTTACTATAAATTAGCTCTTTGCTATTTAATGGAAATCCCAAAGAGTTAAAAAACTCACGTTCCTCTATACTAATTTGCATTATTATTAAATTTCGTGCGATTTTATTGTTATTTTTTATAAACAGTGAGACAACTAATATAGTTATTATTGTTATACCTATTCTTATAATAAGATGAAGAAGTTTACCTTTAGGTAGATCACAATTTCTGTATCCATTATCGTATGTTGATTTTCTTTTGTAGTATGAATGATTATTCCCCAAAAGTCTACGATCCATTTCTCTAACAAAAGTTTGGTACTTGAAAAATATAGTTCAGCACAATAGTGCCGATAGTATCTGGTATAGTACTTGACAAACTCAATTATGTTATTCCTTTTGTATTTTTTCTAATTCTTATATATTTAACTACTTAAATTGTATTTGGTTTTCACTCTGTTTTATTTTAAGTGGATAACAGAAAAAAAGTGTATCGGAAATTTATTGCAAAATCATTTTTTGCTTTTTTTTCAACCCTTTTCGGAATTTACTTATAATCTGATGGTATTATGTAGGATACTTGTCCCCTTATATTATTATAATTCAAATATGGATATTTTATTTTTTATATTGTTTGTTTTCAATGTTTTAAAAATAGGTGCATAATAAAAATTTTGTTATAAAATAATTTCAATTTAATCAAGTATTTTCATATAAAATAACGAACAAATTTATACACATTTCTATATACCAATAATTTTTTAAAAAAAATTAACACAAAATATGATACTAAGTTAGCAAAACTTTGAATAAACTATGTACATTATTTCTATAATATTTATCTTATAATTTTTTATAATGCTTTTAGTTCCCTTAATAAAGTTTTCACAAAAAGCACTTTGGAAAAAAAACAAACAAAATTAAAAAAACTACTACTCACATATGCGAATGACGCTATTTTTTCCCTATTATTATTATTATTACTTTTTACAATTAAAAAAAATTATGCATAATAGCAACACATTTATTTTTTTCACACCTTTATGATAAAATTTGGTGAGAAAGGTATATTCTCTTATACCCTCTTTCGATTAAGTTCCTATCCCTATAATCATAGTTAGTACATGATATTTATATACATTATTACACTTATTAGATTAAACACCAAACAGCATGCACAGAATTTCATAGCACATGTACCTATCTCAAACTACACACATTTGCAAGAGTTGTTTCAAACATATTTTATTGGAAAATCCAGTAATCATATAAATATAGAAATTTTTCATTTTTTTTCCAAATTTAATAAAAAAAAATATATACTCTTTTGTCTTTATTAATCAGACATATATGTTTAAATATATCGCATAATGTAACAATAACAGTTACATGTTATAATAGACGAGTATGTATTTTTTAATTTGTAACAATTTAAATTGGTATATATTTTTTTATGTGCATGTTTTTAAAATGGTATACGATATATTAATTATTGTTCCTTAAAAGTAGACCAAAAAGGTATATATAATATTTATAATAAAATAAGAAATCATCTACACATTAGTCACATCCCTTTCAAATAATATACAGTTCTAGATAGATTGATATACTTTATATGGATATATATTGAACATATTTTTATGAGTATTATCGTCCATTATATATTTTATCAGATTGAAAACTACTCACTTTTAACGCTCATAAACCTTTACATATATATTACCCTCTAAACAAATGAATAGAAGTAATATTGCGTTAAGGCTTTCGCTCTTTTTTTCTTTCTATAATATCATCATATAAAATATATAAGGAACTTAACATTTCTATGTTGTAAAAATGAAATATTCTTTCTTTTTCGTAATTTAAAAAAAATCAAAAATTTGGGATTTCTGAACAGATTTATATTAAATGCTATAATTATGTTTTAATTTACATTTTATTGTATATATAGCATTGAAGATTACATTTTTTTAATTGGAATTTTTAATTAACTAATGGAATAACATAAATATAAGCTTCCTATAATATTATCTTTAACATTAAATTTTTTTAAAATCCGTTTTTAATACTAATAAATTATTTTATGTTGATGAGCTAATTACCCTCACGCCATCAAAAAAATATAAAGTATTATTAATAAAATAGTAGGCCCTATAGAACATATTATGGAATCTTTAAAATATTTTTTATGACTATGTATAGCTTTTATTATTTTTCTTACATTTTTATGATTGCATTATGAAATAATTTCCATTTTTTTAATAAATTATTTGTTTGAGTAATTTTTGTATAAAAAATGTAATATATACAAATTCTGGGCACGTAAAAAAAAATATAATACGTACACACAGATAAGCACATAATCCACATATAAACATGAATATGTAATATTTGGATAAGAAAAAAATATAAGCATTTTTTATATCATATGAAAATCACTCTGAATTTTTATGTATATTCATAAAAAAAAAAATTAATTATAAAAATCGTTAAAACTTCACGCATTTGGACATACATGAGTTTTTAAAGGATGTGGATAGAAACAGAAAAATGTATGATAAGAAAAAATATATATTCCCTAAAATAAATTCTTCCAATTTTTGTAGAACCATATTTACGTTTTAAGCATTTTTTCCTTATCCCAAGTATGAACCTTTTAATATATGCACAAGCACATATATAGCGATTTTTTTTACCACATTATAAATAATTCTATGAAAAAAAAAAACGACCTCATTGACAGGGAAAGGGTAAGTATCACATAATTATCGTCCATTGCATCCATCTATTTTTCATAGCAAAATTATAACTTATTAACTTTTTCTCTTTTCTTTTTAAATTCACTTATAATTCATCATTTTTTGAATCGCCTTTCTTTATTGCATCGTCAATATTTATTTCTTCAGTATTTTGGTCATCGATTTTTTTAGTTTCAAAAATAGCTGGATCTAAATCATCAATTTTTAAAGTATTATCTACTCCTAATTTTTGATTAATATGATCATATACAATTTGAGCTAAGTCTGATGTATCTTCTAAATCAAAACCAGATGCTAATTTTGCTGATTGATAAATAATTTTAATACTTTCTATTAATTCTGGGTCTTTTGGATTTTCTACAGATCTTTTTAATAAATCGATCATAATTGGATGGTCTGGGTTAATTTCTAAAATTTTTTGTCCTGACATTGCTTTAATGTGATCAGTGTTATTAATATTTATTTTCATTAATTTTTCCATTTGTCCAGATAGACCCCATTCTGTTGATACAACAGCACATGGTGCATCAACTAATCTTCGTGAAATTTCAACTTTAAATATTTTATTTCTTAATGTATCAGATATAACATCTATTAATGCAGTATACATTTTTTTAACTTTTTCTTCTCTCTTTTTCTCTTCTTCTGTTAAATCGAATGTAATTTCACCTTTTTGAATAGATTTAAATTTTTTTCCATCATAATCTTCAACTCTTTGTATACAAGATTCATCTACTGATTCAGTTAAAAATAAAACGTCTATATTTTTTTTTTTAAAAATTTGTAATTGTGGTATTTTAGATAAATAATCATAAGATTCACCAGATGCATAATAGATAAATTTTTGATCGGGTTTCATATTTTCAACATAAGTATCTAAAGAAATACTTTTTGGGTGATGCATAGTTTTAAATAAAAGTAATTTAACAATTTTAGATCTATTAAGATCATCTTCATAACATCCACTTTTGAAAAATTTTCTATATTCTTTATAAATTGATTTATATACACTTGGTTCATTTAATTTTTTTTGAATTTCTTTTTTTTTATCTTCATCAGTTTCCTTTTCTAATTGTTCTTTTAATGAATCTTTATTTTTTTTTCCATCTAAATATAATTTACGGAATGTATCTAAAATCTTTCTAACAATTCTTTTAGAGATAGCTTTTAATATTTTATTTTGTTGTAATTGTTCTCTTGAAACATTAAGTGGTAAATCATCACTATCTACTATACCCTTAACATAACTCATATATTTTGGCATAAAATCAACAAATTGATCTGCTACTAAAACTCTTCTTACATATAATTTTATTGAACTTTGTTTGCTAAACATTTGGTCATTAATTGATGGGGCTTTAGAGGGTATATAAATTAAACATTTAAATTCTATTTCACCTTCTGCAAAAAAATGAATTTGATATAATGGTTCATCATTGTAACCTGTTAATACAGAGTAAAAATTTTTATAATCTTCTTCTGTTAATTCTTTAGGTGGTCTAAGCCAAATTGGTTTTTGTTCATTCATTAATTTCCATTGTTTTACTCTTTTTTCGACAGTTCTTGTTTTTTTATTTGGATCATCAGGTTCCTCAACCTTTACACTATCATAATTTGGATCATTTTCCATCTCTTTAGCTATATCTGCAAGTACTTCTTCAGTATATACATTTTCATATAATAAATATATTGGGAATTGTATAAATTGACTATATTTAGATATTAGATCAGTTAATTTTTTATCATTTAATAAATTGGTAGCATCTTCTTTTAAGTGTAATGATATTCTTGTACCTCTTTTTAAAGTTGCACCTCTTGGATCTTTATAAATAGAAAATTTAGCATCTGCTGTTGATTCCCATATATATTGTTCATCATTGTTATTTTTGGTATATACAACAACTTTATCAGCAACTAAAAATGCAGAATAAAATCCAACACCAAATTGTCCGATTAAACTCATATCACCTCCACTTTTAGAAATAGTTTCTAAAAAATTTGAAGTACCAGATTTTGCAATTGTACCTAAATTATTTATTAAATCATCTTTAGTCATACCTACACCAGTATCAGTAATAGACAATATGTTTTTATCTTTATTAGCTGATATTCTTATCTCTAATTTCTTTTCATCGTTTAATACACTTTCATCTGATAATGATAAAAATCGAATTTTTTCTAATGCATCAGCAGCATTTGATATTAATTCTCTCATAAATACATCTTTTTGTGTATATAATGAATTAATTATAATATCCAATAACCTTGTAACCTCTGATTGGTATTGATGATTTTCTATGCCTGATGTTGGTTTTTCATTTTCATCAATTTCACTTATCATATCAACATCTCTTTTTACATATGGTTTAGGACCACCTCCACTCGCATTTGATGGATCATCTTCGCAAAATACATTATTGTTTTTTGACAACAAATTAAATACAATCAAAAAAACAAAAAATGCGTACGTGTATTTAGTCTTTATTTTCATCTTTCCTAAACTCATCACGTGTGTATAGAGAACAAAAAAAATGAAGTATGTGATGCGTATTTATTTAACGTATATATTTATACGTATATTTATTTGTGCATTGAGATGGGAAACGGTAAGCAAAAATTATATAATACACATAAGGCAATTACACTACAGAAAATATTTCTAGTGAATATGAGAAAATGTAATGTGCATGTGTGCTTATGGATTTTTATGAGCATTCGTTTTTAAAAAAATCGCAAAAAATATAGCTTAATCAATTGCAAATTTTGTTCTAATTAAATCCACACTTTTTAATATTTCAAACATAAGGATGCATAAAATATTCCCTGCATGCTTAATATAGAAAAATTAACATAATATATAAATAGTGATCTTAAGTTTTCCCCCAATATATGTAATAAACAAATATATTCATACACAATATTGTGGTATATATTATAATATATATGCTTGCAAAGTTACAAAATTATAAAAATAAGCAAGCTATTTGTTTTGTTCATTATGATACAAATATAATTTAATTAAAAAAAATAGTCATAATAATAAGAAAAAATATATATGTATAAACAAAAAGGGCACATATAATAACTATAGAAAAGGTTTATATAATAAGTAAACATATGCAATATAAAAAAAAAAATCTGTATATAAGCAGTTGAAATTTAAGTAAAAAAATAAACTTAATTATAGCGAAAATAAGGGCATATATACATAAAAGGTAAATATTATGTGCGTTTATTACGGTGCGTTAATGAATAAAAAATAACAATCATTATATTTTATGCTTTTAAAAAAATTGAAACTGTTTTTATATTCCTTTTTTTTGATAATTTTTAGGTAATTCATACAAGGGTATGCACACATAATGCTTATAAGAATACAAAAATTAATATGTAATCAAATAAATAAATATAATATGGTTGGATACATTAAGTGGCAAAATGCTTTTTCTTTTTGAAACATTATGAAATCTGCTAAGGTTATTTTTTTAAAGCATAAGATATTACTGTGTGACTATCTATAAATATATTTTTTTTTATTCTGAAATATTTTATTTTACTATATTCCATTAGCTCCCAAATATTAAACAAGTATAATAAAAAGGAACAAAAGAATATGTTTCACAAATATAATACTGATCGTACTTCAATTCTTTTACATAAAAATATAAAATACTAATATGTGCATATTTACTTAGATAGTATAGCATGTAGTTATGATCTGCTAAACATTCTTTTAGTAGTCATGAAAAAAAACGGAAAAAAAGTATATGTATACAATTTAGAGTATAGGAATTTGTATCTATAAAAAAATAGTAGATCTATTGATATGCGGCGATTATAGTATGTTTACTAATATATATTTATATGGATAAGATATCAATGCAAAAATGTGTTAAAAGGTGAATATAGCCACCCCATTTTGTTTGTATAGAACAAATGTATATCATTTTAGTGTTGTTTTGAATATAAAGCATAGATATTAATTCACGTTCCACTTAAATATATTGTGTAATATCTTTAGGGCTTATTGCTCATTTATCTATTTTTTACTATAAAATGGTTTTGATTTTTATTTAGCATTATTCATATGCTTTAGTTATTGCCTACGCATATTATATTAATTTATATTTTAAAAAATATTATGAATTTTTCTCATTAATATGGGACATTTTATAGACTATATAAAACAGTTCAATAATGTGCTACTAAAATATTAATTATAAAATTAGGAGATAAATATATACATTTTTTGATACTATAAATGCAACATATGTTACACTCCCCAATGCCCTATCTTTTCTTTTTTAAATACATTTTTATTTTATATTATACCATATAATTTATCTTTTAAATTTGTTTTTATCAACCTTTAGTTGCTACTATGATGCTTATCACGATATTATATAATTTTTTTGCATTTTTTAATTGTGAAGTGTAGATCGTCCGGTTTTGCTTTATAATGAATTTTATGGTGCATATATTAGAGGATGTACATAAATATGTGTATTCCTATACACATATTATCATAATTGTTTGGACATATTTTGGTATGTTCCATAATTGTTGCTTATATTTTATTATTAAAAAATATATAATTGAATTAAAGAAAAACAATTAAGTTCATTCAAATCGATTGAATGTGTGCACCAAAATTATTAATAATATTAAAAAGGGGTAACATAATTAAAGTATGAAAACAAATATAATAATTTAGCCCAAATTATAACAATTTTACAACAAATTATGGTTTAAAATAATGGATTAATTAAAAATAAAAAAAAACGGAAAAAAATTTAATTTTATATTTTTTTATTTTTGGTGGATTTTCCACTTCAATGGCTTAAATATAAAAACGGGGCATATTGAATCATATGTATGTTGAATAACTTCATATTCGTCTATTACTATTTTTTTTTTAAATAATGAACAATCAAGTGTACATGTCTCATATTCTCCACCCTCCCCACACATGTTTAAGCCATATTTATTACACATTTCTTCTAAATAAGTATACATTTCTTTTATCGATTTTCCAATGTGCTCCTTTTTCAAACCTTCAAATATTAAAAGTGAGCATCCAAAAAATATATAGTAAAATATATATTGTGTGTACATATGAAATGAAGTAAACATTTTTCATTTATTATTCTATTAGTATATTTACCGTATGCTGCAATTTTTACAATTATTGCATCAATGCCGTCATTGATCATATTTTGCAACAATTCCTTCTGTGTCCAGGAAAAAAAAAAATAATAACCATAATAAGCTAAAGTAATCGTTTTGTATCGATAAATATATACACATAAATACAGATCGTTTTATATATTAAATTTTTTTTTTTTGTTTTTACTTGGTCTCTTTCCCATAAATACGCTAAAATTTGCAAATTTAACCTCTCACAACTTCAAATTATTTTACAAATATATCAAAGGAATAAAATAAAAAAGTGGTAATGAAATGAATGAACAAATAAAAAATAGTTGTGCATTTATTCGTATGGTGGAAAATATGCATTCTTTTTATTTTTACTTACACATGTTCTAATCTTTTTTTTTGATAATTTGATTTAATGGCTCCACATGATACTGCGTTAATATTTGGAAATTTTGTCTTGTAATAAAAAATATAAATCGTCATGTATATTTATATATCTCAAATTTTTCTATTAAAATGAATAAAACAACTAATGAATAATTTATTACCTTGACCTCGAGCAATAATTCATACAAATCTTCGACTTCATCCTTGGAATCATAAACATAATTCATTTCAAGGTTTATGGGTTTCCCTAGAAAATAATATAATTATTTTTATTTCATTTTAACGGTAAGACGTTTTTTTCGTATTTTTTTTATATTTTTTTGGTTGAATTATATTTATATTCATATGAAATATTTTACAATGTTTAAAAAATATATGACTTAACAAAAGTGAAATATAGCATATTGTGTTAATTTATTTAAAGTGCAACAATTTGTATAAAAGGGTTTTTTATATATTTTAGTTGTTTTGTTTTCTCAATATTTCAAACGAACGTACTTTTGATTTGGTGTTGGATTAAAGGCTTTTCCATGCACTCAGAAATTGATGGAATGAGTTCAAACCCCACACTTTGATACATAAAACTGTCGGTTTCATCTACAAAAATGTTTAATATCCGATGTATCAAATAAAATTTGGTATAATATCAAACGGGTATATTTTTTTGTATTAGACATATATGTATGCATGCTTTTTGGTTTCGATTTAAATAATGGTTTTAAAATATCACACAATAAAAAATATATATAACCCAAAAAAGCAACCAATAGAGATCATATATATTATTTATTTAAATAAATAATGATAATCTCTATATGGGATAAAGATGAATTATAAAAAAAAAAATTTATAATAAAAATAAATTGTGATAACAAATAAAATACAGAATATAATAATTATCATTACAAAATAAAGTAACATAATTATAAATTAAATAATAATATAATTTACACAATAATGATACATTAAATTTTATATAGTTAATAAAATATTATTCACATAAAATGTTTTTATAAGTAAATTTGTCCATATTTAATGATACAAAAACTACATTCATAGAAAAATTATTTTTAAAAAAAATATTTTATATTACGCAAATATATAAAATTTGTGAAATTAATATAGGGTTTCATTTAAATATTGTAGTTTTTATAATTAAATATTTTTGTATTATACAACCATGTAACTATGTAAATTTATATATGAATTCCTGTGCCCTCAAGCATTTCTTACTTTGACTCTTATAAGGAATAAGGTGTGCTAAAGCAGTAATATTGTGACCATCTTTAAAACAACAAACCAAGTTGTATATACTGTCTTTTCCACCTGATATTAATCCTACGACATTCATTTTATTTATCTGTTTATTTTTGTTTACACGTAATTTTATATGAAATCACTAACGAGTAATATAATAATAATTGTTACAAGTAAGAAATACTATAAAAATATATGAAGTAATTTTTTAAGGAAAAAATAAATAAAATTATAATTAAATATGCTACATTATATATTTTTTCTATATATAATTTATTTTAATATACAATTTTATAAAACTTATATATTTGTGGATTGAAAAAAAGGTATATATGTATATTTTTTTTAACTGTTGTATTATTTTTTTTTTTCGTATTTCAAACTTAAAATACATAAATAAATATATCTATATAACATACATTATCATTTTACATTTCTTGGAAATATTCATATTTTTTGCATAATATTTATGCTCTATATTTTTATATCTTCCATATAATATATATGCATATCTGCATATATCTCTTTAACATCTGAATGATGTATATATGTATATATTTCTTATTTCAATGTAGTTTTTCAGTATTCTATTTTTTATATTTTTAAATTCTATGTATTTTCTCAATATGAATAATATGATTTCCACCCTATGTATATATAAATGTATGTATTATTATATATTTATTTATACATACTACGAATATTTTTTTATACAACTGCACTTGTGCTATATCACATGACTATGCATAAATATAAAATTTAATGGGAAACTTATCCAATTATTAATATAATATACCTTATGTTTTTAATTTATTTATATGATGAAATGGATTTAGCAGATATTCTCAAATGGCACGCTGATTATAGCACTATGTATCTACATATGCTATTCTGTTCTTTCCCAGATGTTGTATTTTGTTGTACACGTAATAGTGTATCCTTAATTCTAAGAATATCATCTGTTCTATTCTATTTATCATTATCTCTTTTTTTCGTGATACATATATGTGTACCTAAGTTTATAATTTTATTGTTAAAGTATAAGATTTATTATGAAAAAAATAATAAATTTATATTGTAATTTCACTTTTATTTTAATTTTTTTTTTTTTGAATCAATGTAATTCAATGTTTTATGTGGAAAATGAGGGAAAATATATAAATATTAGGTAATATATATATTCAAAAATAAATAAATATAATATTTTTCAATGTACAAAAATAAATAAGCTATGATAATTAATTGTATATATATTTTTTTTTTAACGTAAATCATAGAATGTTCATATGTTATTTGTGCTTAGACCCATCAAACAAAATATTGCTAAAACCATCGATAGGAACATTAAATTATGTATGTGGTATTTAAATAAAGATTAATATAAGTATACAATATTTTTTAAATGTGTATGCATCTTGTATACCTTTTTTAACATAAATTATAATAGAGTATTCATATGATGCTTATGTTTAGACCCAACAAGTAATATATTACTAAAACTATTGGCGGGAATATTAAATGATGTGTGTGGTATTTAAATAAAGATTAACATAAGTATACAAAATTTTAAAAATATATATGTATGCTATATATTTTTTATAGCATAAATCATAGAGTATTCATATGCTGTTTGTGTTTAGGCCCAATAAGTAAAATATTGCTAAAACCATTGATAGAAATATTGAATGATGCATACGGTATTTATCATTTATTTATATAAAAATTAATAAGTATACAAAATTTAAAAAAACATGTTTATGTTATATATTTTTTTTAATGTAAATTACAATAGAGTATTCATATATTATTTGTGTTTAGACCCAATAAACAAAGTATTACTGAAACCGTTGATAAGAATATTAAACGATGCATGTGTATTTACCATTTATATAATGATTAACATAAGTATATAAAATTTTTAAAATGTATATGTATGTTATATTTTTTTTAGCATAAATCATAGAGTATTTATATGTTGTTTGTGCTTAGCCCCAGCAAACAAAATATTACTAAACCCATTAATAGGAATAATAAATTATGCGTGTGTATTTATATAAAGATTAATGCAATAAGTATGCTAAATTTTTAAAATATATATTTGTGTTATATTTTTTTTAATATAAGTAACAAAATAGTATTCATATGTTATTGTGTTTAGGCCAAACAAACAAAATATTGTTAAAACTATTGACTGGAATATTAAATGATGTGTGTGGTATTTAAATAAAGATTAACATAAGTATACAAAATTTTAAAAATATATATGTATGCTATATATTTTTTATAGCACAAATCATGGAGTATTTATATGTTGTTTGGGTTTAGCCCCAGCAAACAAAAATATTGCTAAATTTATTGATAGGAATATTAAATTATAATGTGTATTTATTTAAATATTAATGTAATAATTATACTAAATTTTTAAAATGTATATGCATACTATATTTTTTTTAGCATAAATCATAGAGTATTTATATGTTGTTTGGGTTTAGACACAGCAAACAAAATATTGCTAAAGCCATTGATAGGAATGTTAAATTATACGTATGCATTTATATAAATATTAGCATAATAAATATACAATATTTTTTAATTGTATATATATGCTATATATTTTTTTAATATAATTACAAGAATATTCGTATGTTGTTTGTGTTTATACCCAACAAACAAAATATTTCTAAAATCATTGATATAACATTAAATAATGCATGTGTATTTATATAAAAATTAATATAATAAGTATACGCAAATTTTAAAATATATATGTATGCTATATATTTTTTTTAATATAAATTACAATAGAACATTGATATGTTATTTGTGTTTAGACTCACCAAGCAAAATATTACTAAAGCCATTGATAAGAATATTAAATTATAATGTGTATTTATTTAAACATTAATGTAATAATTATACTAAATTTTTAAAATGTATATGTATGCTATATTTTTTTAACACAAATCATAGAGTATTTATATGTTGTTTGTGCTTAACCCCAGCAAACAAAATATTGCTAAAATCATTGATAGGAATGCTAAATTATAATGTGTACTTATATAAATATTAGCATAATAAGAATACAAAGTTTTTAAAATATATATGTATGTTATACATTTTTTTTAACATAAACGGCAATAAAGCATTCATATGTTATTTATATTTAGACCCATCAAACAAAGTATTGCTATAACCATTGATAGGAGTATTAAATTATGCATGTGTATTTATATAAAGATTAATTAATAAGTATACTAAATTTTGAAAATATATATGTGTATGCTATATATATTTTTTAATATAAATTACAAAAGTATTCATATGTTGTTTGTGTTTAGCCACAGTAAACAATATATTACTAAAATCATTGACAGAAATATTAATGATGTGTGTGTACTTATCGTTTATTTATATAAAAATTAATATAATAGCTATACAAAAATTTAAAAATATATATGTATGCTATATATTATTTTTTTATATAAATTACAATAGAGTATTTATATGGCGTTTGTGTTTATGTCCACCAAACAAAATATTGCTAAAACCATTGACATGAATATTAAATTGTGAATGTGTATTTATATAAATATTAGCATAATAAATATACAATATTTTTTAATTGTATATGTATGCTATATATTATTTTTTAACATAAACTACAACAGAATATTCATATATTATTTGTGTTTAGACACAGCAAACAAAATATTGCTAAAACCATTGATTGGAACAATAAAATATGTATGTGGTATTTAAATAAAGATTACCATAAGTAACGATATTTTTAAAACGTATATATATACGCATGTTATACATTTTTTTTAACATAAATCATAGAATATTTATATGGCGTTTGTGTTTATGTCCACCAAACAAAATATTGCTAAAACCATTGACATGAATATTAAATTGTGAATGTGTATTTATATAAATATTAGCATAATAAATATACAATATTTTTTAATTGTATATGTATGCTATATATTATTTTTTAACATAAACTACAACAGAATATTCATATATTATTGTGTTTAGACACAGCAAACAATGTATTGCTAAAATCATTGATAGGAGTATTAAATGATGCGTGCGCATTTATTTTTATTCATATAAAGATTAATGTAATAAGCGTACAAAATTTTTAAAATATATATGTATGCTATGTTTTTTTAACATAAATCATAGAATATTTATATGTTGTTTGTGCTTAGGCCCAGCAAACAAAATATTACTAAAATCATTGACAGAAGTATTAAATGATGCGTGCGCATTTATTTTTATTCATATAAAGATTAATGTAATAAGCGTACAAAATTTTTAAAATATATATGTATGCTATGTTTTTTTAACATAAATCATAGAATATTTATATGTTGTTTGTGCTTAGGCCCAGCAAACAAAATATTACTAAAATCATTGACAGAAATATTAATGATGTGTGTGTATTTATCGTTTATTTATATAAAAATTAATATAATAGCTATACTAAATTTTTAAAATATATATGTATGCTATATATTATTTTTTAATATAAATTACAAGAGTGTTCATATGTTATTGTGTTTAGGCCCAACAAACGAAATATTGCTAAAATCATTGATCGAAATATTAAATGATACGTGTATATTTATCTTTATTTATATAAAGATTAATGTAATAAGTATACAATTTTTTTTAAGTGATATATGTATATATGTGCTATATATTTTTTTAATAAAATTACAGAGTATTCATATGTTGTTTGTATTTAGGCCCAACAAACAAAATATTACTAAAGCCATCGATAGGAATATTAAATTATGCATGTGTATTTATATAATATTAACATAATAAGTATACAATATTTTAAAAATATATATGTATGCTATACATTTTTTTTAATATAAATTACAATAGAGTATTTATATGTTATTTATATTTAGGCCCAAGAAACAAAATATTACTAAAGCCATTGATTGGAACAATAAAATATGTATGTGGTATTTAAATAAAGATTGTCATAAGTATATTATATTTTTAAAACGTATATGTATGCTATATTTTTTTTAATATAAATTACAACAGAGTATTCACATATTATTTGTGTTTAGACCCAACAAACAAAATATTATTAAAACTATTAATTGGAATATTCAATAATCCATGTAATGTTTAATATTTATTTATATAAAGATTAGCATAAGTATACAATATTTAAAAAATGTATATGTATATTTATTATACTTATTCAGTGTGGAAAATTATACATTTAAATAATATTATTTCATATATAGTGGTTAAAAAAAATATAATATACCAATATTATCATTGAACATATCAACATACATTGATTTCTGTGAGGGATACATAGTTATTCAAGTAGTATGCATTGACGATATCATTGAAATCAATGATTGGAAATGCCGGTATCCATAATAATGTTAATAATAATAATAATAATTGATAAATAACAACAGTAAAAAAAAAACAATAAAACATTAATATTTAGTGCAAGCATATATTTATATTATTAAAATTTTATTGTAGAAATTATTAATTGTTGGAAATATTTTTACTTTTATTTTATGTTATGTATATATAGCCTTATAAATAAGCAAATATAATAATAGAACGATAGCAATTTTATAATACGAATAATTATACACCAATGTAAAGGTGCCTAAAAAAAAATATGTTAAAAATTAAAGAATGAAAAAAAACAATATATTTTTTTGTTTTTATTAAAATTCTATAAATATATTTATCTATATAGCAATTATTTTCTTGACCTTAATGATACACATTTAATATTTTAGGTCGATATACATATAATTATCCATTATTCCAATATACTCCATTTAATAAAATATTGAAAAAAAAATAATTAAAATTACGTACAACAATAGTAGTACATATTGTCTTCTATGGAAAATATATAATATATATTACTAGGCAATTTTTCTTATATTCATTTAAATATTTAAAAATATTAGAGAATATATATTAATGCATGCGCATTTCAATTTTTATTAAGAATAATTGCCTTATGTATATATAGCCATTGATTTATTTATATTTATATAATTATAAATAATATATAGGTATTCCTACGTATATTAAAAGTGCAAATATACTATTCAATTTTAAGTATTAGAATAATACAAAATGCGTACAGTATTCCTTAAGTATTTCCATAAAAGATCGAAAAACTAGAAAGCATATATCACGTAATTGCAAAAATGTAACGGTTCAAAAATATGGGCAATATATAGTAATATTTTATAAAAAAAAAATGATAAAAATATAGTTTATAATAAAATGGTATAAATATATATGTTTATATTTATTCTATAAAAATTCTCATTGCACTATTTTACTACAAATATTTTAATGGTGTACTCACACGATTTCAAATATGTTTTATATATGTATATATATATAATATATTATGTTGTATTCTTAGGGGGTTACATGAAAAAAAAATATTAAAGTTGTGCAGTAATACAAGTTTTTTTTGTATAATATGTGCTAATTACGATACATATTAATAATACTAGGATATTATGTACGTAATTTTACATAGCAAAATATGTATATAAAATATTAGGAAGTATCCTATTTTTATTTCATAAAATTAAATAATAGAGGAGAAAAAATAAAAAAATAAATATTATTTAAATAAAATTATAATGCACTGTTGTTCCGTCTTGCAATTATTCTATAACTGTGTTATTTTACAATAAAATTTAACAGTTGTATTAACACAAATTCCTACATTTTATACTATTATATAATAATAATTGTATATATTGTAAATATGTTCTGTATATCTAAACAAGTTGTATCGATACTTTAAAATACGAAACAAATAATAAATAAAATAGTGCGTTAACAGTTGTAACGGGATACATTTACGTACATATATTCCTAGGTTAAATAGCAATAAAATATAGGCAATTTTTTATTATATATTCCAAATTGCATATCGTAGCATTTTTTAGGACGATATTAAGTATAGAATAGTTATTTCATAGTATGCTCGTAAAATACGTGTGATAAACTAGGTATTTTTATTTGTACTATTTAAGGACGTTAAGAGGAATAATAATTGTTTTTTTTCCACCTTGATCAACTAGTATATTTTGCGCTATACCGATATATCTGTGCAATATAATATAAATACATTTATATTTTTATGGATATGTATAAATATCTATAGTTACAGTTGTAGATAGGGAATATTTA
Source organism: Plasmodium chabaudi chabaudi (assembly GCF_900002335.3). Lineage (NCBI taxonomy): Eukaryota > Apicomplexa > Aconoidasida > Haemosporida > Plasmodiidae > Plasmodium > Plasmodium chabaudi. The sequence goes on from NC_030114.2 coordinate 1,419,354, forward strand.
TATAAATTTGAAAAAAAATAATAAATAAATATATATACAAAATACATATATAGTTATGCATATATATGCACAAACACTGCTATATATATATTTATCTCACTATGTAATATACTTTTGTGTATACAATTATACCTATTGTGATATTTATTATTATTATTTTTTTTACCATATGCGTATTAGATACATCGCTTTTTGTAAAATTTTATAAAAAAAAATTTTATTTTCACTAGTATTTTTAGAGCCAAGTATAATAATTATAAATAGTTTATTTAGATATATCTATTATATCATACACATAAATATAATAAAAAATATTAAATAACATCTTTTATTATCATAATAATGATACATAAAAGTTTGGTAATATAACACTATTATTAAAGAGTTATACATTTTACTTCTAAAAGCATGTATATATTTAATTTGATAAAAATATACTCTATATCTTTATGTATGAATTCGTATTTAGCTAAATACATATATTATTTTTAAATAAGTTTTCATGTATGCGTACATAAATATGACATTTTATTTCTTATACATATAAATATTATATATTCAAACTATTTATTGTTGTTATTCCTCATAAAATATGTATGAAATTACTTATACATTGAGAAAAAGGTAAATATGCCCGCATAGGCAAGCCAAATATATACATATATAAAACAAATACGCATGTATATGCAAATATTTTCTGACGTTTATCCTTTACTACACTGTAAATATTTACAAACATGGCTTTAAAAATGTTTTATTATTGTTATATTTATTCTATATCTTATTATTAAATATATTTTTAAATAGCATACATATATTTTACCTTTGTAGTATTTTTTGTTTTTAAATTTATGAATTTATAAATGATTCAGACAACAATACTATTTTAAGTTGTATTATTTATTAATTTAATAAATAATAAGCATATTCATATATCAATGTATATAATATATATAATAATTGTTTAACATTCTTTATATAAATACAAAAAGACATATATACATATACCATTTTTATACTATTAGGCCATCTATTAAGCATTGGCAATTTTATAATACACCCTAATATTATCATCCATTTTCTATCATTTATTAATTACGAGTTTTTTAAGCATTGTATATTATGTATTTTGTTAATATACTGTATGTATATATACATGCGTACTTATGCATTATAAATTGTCTATACAATTTTATTATTGAAGTTTATGAACCAAGTTTTCTTGACTAATATTATATCTTTTCATATCAAAATTAAAAAAAAACAAATGTCTTATTTATACATTTTGTTTTAATTAATAAAAATGTATTTCAGTTAACAAAATAGCATTGTTATTCTGAATATAAAAAAAGTGAACAAATTGTCCATGTCTTTTTTCTTTAATCTCTTACATATTTAAAGCTATGATAAGCAGAGTAAGCACTAAATTGGTGCCAATATATATATGTATTTATTTATATATATATACACAATTTTGTATGTTTATATATATTTAGGGGGCAACGTAATCCTTTTATTACTACTTATATAATACATATACATGTACATATGCATATTATACATAAAAAGCAAAGAAGACATTTATTTTTGTTTCCCTTTTTTAAAATAATTACATACTACATTAATGCATAAGCATACACTATTATTAAGAAATATCCAAACAAACGGTTTTCATATTATTTCAAATAATTTGGTATCATAATTATTTGAGAAGAAACGACAACCAAATTTAGGATATTTATATATTGGACAACTTAAAATAACAATAGCATTTATTAATAATAAATAGGTGATACATTTTAGTGTCCATATATGTATATACATTATTTAATAATATTATTTTCTCCTTTGCATATATAAGAATATACAATTGTATATATTTTTGTCAAAAACAAGCAAAATATATCCAATCAATTATTATATATATATATACACATATATATATGTGTCTATCTCCATTGATGCATTACTATATATACATTCTTGTATTGTTTACATCTTTTGAAAATACATAAAAAAATTAAAAAAATACATAATACAAATAAAAGCTATATAACCTATATATATTTTATATTTTTTGTATATAAGTGGATATTCATATATATATGTATTTATTTATATTTATTTTTAGTACCATTTTATATATTGATTGTTTTATGTAGTTAAATAAATTAATATATATTTTAGTGCCAATATATTTATCGTGTTTACTATATGTATAACGTAATAAAATAAAGACCATAAAACCAAACATTGGAAATAATATAACTATTGTAAATTATTAAAGTGTATTCAACCGTTATATACACATATTCTAATTGCAACGGGTTAATTTTCACATAACCCTAAAATAATAAGAAGACATAAAATTAATAAAAAATATACAATATAGAATATTATATAAATATAGTAAACGCATTATAAGGGGAGAATATAGAAAAAGATCAAATAATAATAATAACCCTAAATCTGAAGTATTAAAAATAAAACAACCATAAGCAAAACTAATATTATAAAAAGAAGAAAGGAAAAAATACCAAGTAGTGATATTGATTTAGGAGCGATTATTATAAAAAAAATGATCTCTGATATTCAAAATCTCTCAAATGATAAGTCAACAAAGAATGTACCCCTTTTATTATTTACGATAAATAGTAATGAAGAAAAGCTGAATGTAGACATGCATAATGCAAAGGAAAAAGACATTCATAACTGTAACTTAAATACGATACGGGGAAATACAAGTATCACTAACAATAATACTAATACTAATGATAAGACAATTTATGAAAGTAGTGTGTGCAATATAAAAAATGCAGGACAAGATATTATCCCTCGTATTGTTATAGATGAAAAGGAAGACAACAGAACAAATTACAAACAACATGAAACATATGATCTAAAATGTTCTGCAAGTGCAAAAGGCTATTTACAAAATAGTAATTTAATTACTTTATGCAACGATGAAGATCTAAAATACGAACAAAATGATGGCTATATCAATATAAACAATAAATTTTCTGATAGCAAAAGAAATAATACTAATTATAGCAGTAATGGTAGTACAAGCGATAGTAGCCATAATAATAGTATGTTTTATGAAGATTTATCAAGTTCCCCAAATAGCCAAATGTCATTTTTGAACTCAAATGATTTGGAAAATTCGCAATTGATGGATATTAATTCGACTGAAGTTGTTCAAAATTTAAAAAATAGCATAGACATCAATTTACACACTCTTAATGATAATAGTATTTATGAAAATGACTTGAGTGTAAACATGCAAAATACCCATTTGTCTATCGATGATAGTACAAATAAAAACTGTAACATATATAATAAAGATTGTAGCGTCATAAATCATATAAGAGGTAGTAGTAATTACACTGATCAAAATAAAATTGCCCAAAATAGTGATGAAGAAAAAGAGAGCGAACTATATCATGAAATTGATGACAATAAGAAGTATACGATGAGTTATGCAAACAGAAATAATATAATAATTGATGGTGAAAAAGATATAAATGTTGATAGTAGGTATGATAAAATAATAAAGAAACAAACAGATAATATAAACATTAAAAATAGTGTAAAAATTAACAAATCAGAAAATGGGCAAGCTGAAATTAAAAATATTGATACTAATCATGGAAAATGCAATATGGAAATAGTTGATGATATAATTAAACATCATAATAATACATTTAAAAATAAAAAGAAAATTAAAAATATAAAAAATAAGCTTGTAAATAAAAGGAAATTAACAATGGAAAAAATTATAAACGAAATACACAAATGGGAAAAAGTTAATTATACATATGATAGATTAAAAAAATGGAATATATCTGAAAAAAATAGGTGCATTAATATTTACGGGAATCGTGTGCACATTATTAGATGTTTGAAAAATAAATATAATAATATGAACAACTATATTATTTTTAACAATTCTACACACAACATAGGAAGTCGTACTGTTCTTAAACACGATAACGAACAAATCGAAAATTCAATAGAAGGTAAAGTTGGAAAATCTGAAAATGATTATAAGCAGTGTAGTGATAATAATAAAGAAAAATGTATTGGTGAGGACAAAAATAACGGTGTTAAAAGTGGAATTAATAATTCGAGCTATATTAAAAAATATATAACATTAAAAGGGATTAAGGAATACTTTATGAGTTGTAAAACAAAGTGTAATAATGCAAATGAAAGCAATAAAAATAGAAATATAAAAAACAACAAAATACAAAAGAAAAAAGATAAAGAACATAAGAATAAGACGAATAAAAATATCTTATACACACTTTTTGAAAATAAAAATGATGGATATAGAAATATTGTAACAAATCAGTTAAATAATTCAAGTAAAAAAAATGAAGAACCAAATAATGATCAAAATATAAATAATAACAATATTTTGAAATGCACAATAAGCGATGATATAAATTGTAAAGACATAAACAACCAAAATGATAGTGCATATTTAAATGAAAATAAAAATGAAATAAATATGTTTCAGATAACAGACGAGCACTCAAATAATGTAAAAGTAAATCAAACTGATATAATTCACGATGAATATATTAAATGTAAGGAGGGAAGTATCGATGATAATTTGGATAGTTCTAAAAATGGCCTTAATACAAATTTAAATATTTTAAATGATAATACAAAAAATGTTGTTATAGAAAATAGTACTCAAATATCAAGTAATCAAAATAATGATCAAATATATAACCACATTAATAATGAAAACTTTAAAGATGTATACGAATCATATATTAATATAAACACTAGAGATTCATTAATATATGCAAATGAAATAAATATGAAAAGTTTATATAATAATCGAATTGAAGAAAATAGCTTGTCAAGCAATACAAATGTGTTAAACTATATTATAAGTATATTAGGGAATGGTAGTCGTGAAATTTGTGATGCATTAATAAATAGTAATAACTATAAGAAAAATGGTCTTTATGAAATTACAATTGGTAATAATAAATTAACAAATGGTGTGTCTAAAAATGATGAATGTTCAGATAATGTGCATACCAATTTACCTTTATTTGGTGGTATAAAAAGTTATGTTACATATCCTTACAACACTCAAATATTAAAAACAAATCAAATGATGATACATGATGAATATCCTCTAAATACTATCACAAAAGGCATGAACAACAACATGATTATATTATACAATAACAAACATAACGACAATAAATGTAATAACATTAGTATGAGTTTGAATAGTTATTATAGTCGTGTAAATAAATATCATGAAAATATTACGAACTATTGTAATAATAATAGTTATAGCATATTTCCAAATTTGTTAACAAATTTTTATAACAATTTTGATCAATTTCGTCCAATTATTACATCAAATAGTGATAATTATGAATACATGGAAAATAATTATAAAAATAATATATATAATAGAAAATATAATACAAATTATGAAAATATTAATATTAATGAATTAGATAGTTTAAATTCAATTAATTCAACAAATTTATTAAATATAGAAATTAATGATAATTGTAAAATAGGCTATATTAATGACAAAAATTATAATTATTTGAACTCAACATATATAAATCAATTCGATACAGAAATATATCATGGAAATATTTTAGATACCATAAATAAAGAGACAAATGTAGTTGTAATTGACGAAAAGGGCACAAAAAATGAATTAGAAAATGGAAGGAAAATTGAAGATACAAATAATGATATAATAGGAAATAATGATAATGAAAATAATGAAAATAATTATAAAAATTGTAAAAACACTTCTTTAAAAGAAAATAATAATATTGACGAATTTGATAAAAGCATTAGCATTAATCATGCATGTAACGAAAACAGTGCAATAAGTATTAACCACGATTTAAATGATGAAACCACAAGAAATGGAATTATTGAAGGGACTATAAAAAATATAGAATGTCATAACGAAGAATTAATAAAATCAAATAAAATTGATAATAATAATGAACATGAAGATGGATATGCTAATAATAACACAACTGATGGGGTCCATAGAAATGAGGGAAATGAAATATGCCCAAATTCACAAAATGAAGAACAAACAAGTCATACTATTTTAGAATCAAACATTACCAATATTACAGAAAACAAAAATGATAATAATTGTATTAACAATTATAATGAAATATTAGGAGACAATACCACAAACAATAATAATATTGATGATAGAGATATAAGAGACATAAGTAAAGAAAATGACAATAGCAACAATTTGAATGATTCTGAAAATTCGAGTAATATAAATAATAATAATATATATGAAAACGGAAATACTGAGAATATTATTTCTACACATCAAAATCATGGAAGCTTAAATGGACATAACAATTTTTCATTTCCATATATGAATCAAGAAATTGCTAATATAAATAATATTAATTTTGAAAATAATAATATAAATTTAAATACAGATCTGTTAGATAATTCAAATAATATTGCTTATGATCATAATATTCAAAAGGATAATCCAAATAATATATGCTACCCGCTTCTAAATAATACTCTTGTTAATTATAATGACAATAGCCATTATTATAATCCTCAATTATTATTCGGAAAATATGGAACTGATTTTGAAAATATAAATAAAAATTACCAAATAAATAATGGATATATAAATCATTATCATCAATTGGAAAACGGAGAAATTATGAATGTTGGATTGGATAACAGTTGTAGCAACTATTGTAATAATGAATCCAATGATAATTCAAATAATCATTCAAGCACTTATTGTGATGGATATTGTAATGGGGAATATGAAAATTGTAATAATTCTAATATGGTCTGTGTTTTGGAAAATAATCAAAATAATAATTTAAATGTTTCTGAAAATATTCAAAATGTTAATATAAATTTTAATGGATTCAGTATGCCATTTAATAATGTATATATGGAAAATGCACAAAATAACTTGAATTATTTTAATAATGGTAATAATTGTAATATTTATGAATTAAACTCAATTTTTCAAAATATGTCTGATGATAATAATAATAATAATATAAACATTGATATGTATAATAATTGTAACTCTGGAAAAATTGAAAATTTTAACAATTATGAAAATAATACTTCCTATATATATACAAATACAAATTCCGCTCCGGTCGACACAAATAATGATAATTATGAAAATTTTTTATGGCATATTTCTAAAGTATGTAATAATATGGGAAATGTGTATTATGCCTTTATTAGTAATGCTAATCCAATTGTCCAAGGGATGAATAATAATTTAGAAAATGGTTTAGAAAAAATGAACAATTTTACTAATGGATATGCTTGTTTGGAAAATATGAATAACGAAGAAGAGATTTTTAAAAATCCAGAAAATGGCGAACATTTCGAAAATAAAAATAAATGTCACGATGAAAATAATGAATCTGTTTCAACTGGAATACATAATGATGATCATATTAATGCTAGTAATGAAGGATTTGATAGCGAAAATGGAAATGTATATCATAATAATGTAAAAGACAATATTATGATTAATAATAATCCACAATTAGAAGTTAACAAAAACAATATTACTAATATTATAAATGAAAACAAAAATTATGGTTGTAGTTGGAATAATTTTGATTACCCAATTAAGGCAGAAATTGATGAAACACATTTGATCAACATTTATAATAATTTATATGAAAATCAACAAATTAATATGATTGAAGATTCCAATATAGTTAAAAATGTATATCCCAATGATGCTATTTATGCATATTTAAATACACAAAATTATTTAGATACATTAAATAATTTTAATAACCCTATGGAATCTTGTTATATAAATAATAAGTTCAATAATATAAATTACGAAAATAATAATTATGAAAATAATTATTGTGTTGAACCCATTTCTGATAAACCAAATAATAATAACAAGGAATGTATCAACACAAACATATGCAACGATCAGATGGGTCAAAATAATAATAATTCCAATAATATGCCAAAACATGGGGTACTCAATAGTGGCAACGGTGAACATTTTGGTTCAGCCTTTGATCCATATTCTAATAAATTTTCTAAAGCAAAGTATGAAGTAAATTGCTATCAAAATAATAGTTATACTCATAACATTAGTAACAATAACAATGTTCTTCATAATTATGACATTCGTGTTAACGGCCAAAGACAGATTACTAAAAACATCAAAACTGTAAACCGAACAAAAATGCAAAAAACAAATTGTAAGATTGGACGCCCTGCAAATAAAAGTAAAAGAAATCAAAATAAAAAGAATTTAGGAAAATCCAATAAAATTGCACCAATAAAACATTCACGTTTTAATATGAATGGTTACAAAAAAGAGAAAAGTGGATCTGAAGAAAAAGAAAATAATTGTTTAAATTGGAACGACACCAATCAAAGTGCTATCAATTGTAGAACAATAACGACTAGGAACCAAATAAGAAATAGTAATATCAACACAATCAATATTAATCGAGAAGAACATGACGATGAGGATAATAGCGCAATTAATGTGCTAACTAGTAAAAGAGGAAGAAGACAAAAAATTGTGAAAAGAGAAAGTAGGGATAAAAAGGGGAAAAAATGTAAAAAAGAAAAAAACAAAAATAATGGCAAAGACGGAGAATTAAAATTAACATATAAAGAGCGTCGCTATAACAAGAAACAAGAATTGAAGAGGAAAAAATATGAAACACAAAAATCACTACTATCAAATTTAGATGATAAGATAAAAGAAATGGTCGACGAAATTGTTAAAACTTCTTTTTTACTACCAGAAAAAGGATTGAAAGGAAGATATGCATTAGATTATAATCATCCTATTCATAGTGTTTGGAAAGATTCAACAAGAGGACATTGTTCATGGAGATGTAGGTGGTGGGAAAATGGAAGAAGATTAAGTAAAAATTTTAATGTGAAAAGATTTGGTAATGAATGCGCTTTACGATTAGCCGTTGCAATGAAATTACATAAAAGTACTCCTAAAGAACAAGAACATTTATTAAAGCAACAACGAGAATTTCTAAAATTATGTTACAAAAATAGGTGGATAAATAATGATGATAAACATGATGAAAACTGTATAGATAATAAAAATGAAGTTGAAGCTGATGCCGATAATACCGTCAATAGCAATATTGATAATAAATTCAATGATGCACACACAAATAGCAACGATGAGGAAAGTAGCGATCAATGTAACCAGAACAGCGAGCTAAGTGACGAGTGTAGCAGCGAATCATAATCGCCAATTATTGTTGTATATAATAACAAAAGGTAACTTTATAGTACCATTAAACAAACTTTTCTCTAAATACTATTCCAAACAAAATAGTATGTAACTATTTTATTGTCCCAAACATTCTATTTAATTCTATTGTCAGTAAAATTTTTATAAATTATAAAATGAGCAATATACATGTTTTTAAATTGGCAAAAATGTTTATAACAATTATATACTTTTTTAGACAATCCATTGAAATTTTAATTTATAAAACAAAAACATAGGCATATATATAACATATGCCTTTAATTAAGAATATATTTTATTTTCCTCTTCTTTGGCCTTATATCAGAATAAAAAATAGTATATATTACCATTATCTTGTATAAATAGTGCTATCATTCAATACCACTTAAACACCTTAATTTTACAAATACGAGCAGTTTGTAGAATTAGTGTGATCGTTTCTTTTGCTAAAGAAACACTTACATAGAATGTTTTTTTGATTATTTTCATATTTAACTATTTTTAATAGCATGGTTAACACATTTAAAAAAATTATAAATTAAAAATTTGTGTCAACCATAATATTATTTACTTGATTATTATTTTAATTTATAACCATAATTATACATATATAATATAAACTTATGAAATAAATATTAATATTTACTTTAAAAAAATAATGATCATAATATACCATATAATTAGTTTGGTATGTATATAAAATTTATGGAAAATTCGTGTGTGTAAAATTACACCTATATATAAAGTAATAAGAATAAAAGTGCCTTGTAAAATAAAAAAAAAATAAAATTATATGTTTTTTTCCTGAACGTTAAGGAGAAAAAAAGTAAATTACTAATATGTTCATAATATATAGTGTGTACATTATTTATGGTAAAATGTCGGTGTTTAAAAAGCTACCTATATATTTAATGTTAAGATATCTTAAAACAATTTTAGAAATTATTAACATTTTTACACATATTGTGACGTTTTTTTAATATATATATTCCATTTTACCTGAACAAGCAAGGTATAAATTGCTTAACGGAATTCTTGTGTATGTACAAAAATTATTACACTTATTTCCGTTTTTTAGTTTCAATATTGTCTATGTAACATCACCTACCATAAAAATTGGAACGCTATAGGAATTCTATTTTTGGAAACCCCCTTGTTTATAAAATTGTTCTTATTAGCATTTAAATGTTAGAATGATTTCCTTTGTTTTCGTTGAATTTTCAATTTAAATTTTAATCTACACATAGCTATTTTTTTTTCTATGACGGTCTAAATCTTATATATAATAATTTTATTTTATTTTTTTTGGGGAAAAGGACAAATTAAATTTTCCATTAATGCGTATATGCAATAAAGTGCACCACAAAAAACTTACACACACACACAAAAAAAAAAAATAGGAAATTTTATATAGCTAATACTATTTTATATTATATGTTTTTTTTAAATATATATATTTATTTCTTAAGGTATTGCAAATTTCACTAATTTCGACTTATAACCTTATTTATTTACTATCATTTTTTTTACACTTTTATTATTTAAAAGTTATTGTAAATTAATTTTCTCTGTTTATTAATTTTTTTTCGTTTTTCTTTTTAGTCCTAAATGCGCTAATTAAATTGTGTTTAATTTCCATAAAGAGAATTTATTTCATTGTATTATAATTCTTTAAATTTGATGGAAAAACGAAAAATTTGTTAATTGTTTAATAGTTTGTAATTATTAAATATATTTTGTTGTGTTTTTTTCTTTACTGAGAAAAAGTTAAACTAGAAAATTAAAAAATATTAAGTACGTTTATTTTATCATGCCAAAAAATGTATACATAAATATACATGTTTATTAATGAGGCAAATTTAAGTGTTTACAAAAATTAAAACAATATATATTATATATATATGGAATGTTAAGGGAAAAAAATATATATTATATTTCCTGCATATCGCACATTCCATATATTTCTGTCTATACATATTTTGCACATCTTCGTTAATTAGTACATTTTTCGCATTTCTCAATTTTTATACGGTTTATTTTTTTGTGAATAAATTTTCATTATTATTACTGGCGTAATAAGACATTACACCAATTTGCTTATTAATTTAATTATTAATTTACTTACAATAAAAAAATTATAAAATGGGAGGTAGATGTTCAAAAAATAAAGCAAAGGCCCCCAAACGTAGGGACATGAATGAACTCACCGAAAAGGAACATTTTGAAGCTGAACAAAATGAACAAACCCCACAAGCTATAGATATGGATGCTCCTGAAGAACAAATTGAAAACGAATATACTAGTGAACACGCTAACGATGATAATTTAGATTTGGATATGAATGATAGTAAATCTTTTGATAGAAATTTAGATGATGATTTAGACAAATCAAATTCTGATATATATTCAGAATCTCATAAATATGAAAATGATAGTGATAAATTGGAAACAGGATCACAATTAACCTTATCTACTGATGCTACTGGAATTGTTCAACAAATAACAAAATTAACTGAACCTGCTCATGAAGAAAGTATATATAATACATATAAGTCTTCCACTCCATGTGATATGGATAAAATGGATGAGACTGCCAAGGTATTTTCAAGACGATGCGGATGTGATCTTGGAGATCGTCATGACGAAAATGCTTGCAAAATATGTAGAAAGATTGATTTATCTGATACTCCATTATTGGCTTAATATGTGTACCTTTGTATATATTTGTAAGGAGTTTCATTTTGGCATAAACATTTAACTTTATTCTAATAAATGTTCTTTTTTTTTTTTTTTTTTTTTTAAAGATTTATAAAAAAGTTAAAATAACTTCTATTTTCGTTACATTACATTATATTATACAATCATATAGATATATAATTTTATTTGCATGTCTTTAATTGTTTTCATTACCCACACACATTTATTAATTCAATGTGAAATAATATTTACATTTTTGTAATAAATTATTTTTGCATTGTCCTGTTATCTTTATACATAATAAGAATAAATAGTAATAAAAAACTACGTGCTTATTTTATACTTAATTAGATATTTATTTGGGTTAGAAAAAAATATATACCATAATAAAAATACATTGTGTTCCCATTTTTACATAATATAAATTATTACATACTATAATTAAAATTAAAGATGGTCATAATATGATGGCACCAATGTGGTTATTTTTGTTTGTCTATTTAGAATGTTCTCTAACACATTTTGTGTTAATAAGAAATGTTTGCTCATATGCTTAAATGAGGTATATATAATATGAACATTTTAATAATTTGACTTTTTATACGCAAAAACAATTTTAATGATTTGTAGACAAATACAAATAGTTTAAAGAAATGATACTGTTTATGCATAACTTTTATCACAATTATATCCAATATACTTTAAACACATGTAACAACATGGACATACAAATAGATGAATCCCATTTTAATATGGAGTATTTAAAATATGATCACCAAATGAGATAAAATAAGAAATCCCTGTGTGTATAATATGTATGCACATATGAACATGATTTATTTATTTTTTTTTTTAAATTAATGGGGAATATATATATTTTTTGTGAAATGTTAAATGCTACTATTAACGGTTATTTTTTTGGATTTATAATGATTTATCATTATCTTATTTAGTTCAGACAATCCAAAGTTTTCTATCTGTTTGTTATGCTTTTCTTTATCCAACCCATAATAATTAGCTATACTTGAGAACTGAAAAAATGGATAAATGAAAAATAGTTTGTGTTTCTATATATACACCAATATGCTCTTAGTATATCCATTTCTTTTATCTCATATTGTTTTGTTTGTTATATATGTAATTTTATTTTTTTTGTTTCTATACATTAAAATGTGAATCCTTGTTACTTCGCAATTTTTCCATTAGAAGATCCGTCTATAAAAAAGATGAAGAGAATACTTTTTTTTCAACTTTTTATGAGCTCATAAAATTTATTGGTTATTTTCTAACCATGTGTAGAATATGGATAGGATTGCAAAAGTACGAATGCGTTTTGTAATCAACAATAGCAATTTTATTGCATTGGTTTTTAAAGGAATTGTCTTGATATTTTTCTTTGGTATCCTATATAATGGGAGAATAATTTACACTTATTATTATCAATGTAATTACAAAATTTGGTACTCAGTATGCATTATCTTAAAATTGTATAAAATTTTGGATAACCTCATAAATTTCATAAAGGTCATCTATTGATACATGACTTAATAAAAAATTGTTGTCTTTTATTTCTTTTAATATTGCATAATCATTATTAGAATCCTTCATTTTAATCAAATAATTTTTTATCTTATCATCACATTTAATTAAATCTCTGCTAACACTTGTATCTTTTTCTTCATAATGTTCTACTTGGTTTATTTTTTGAGCTGTTTATAAATAAAACATTTTTTACACATGAATATGTTAATTTATTTTTTTTTACATCTAACTATGTAAATTAGATATGGTATATATCATATAATAATTTCGTTTTTGTATTTTTTAATTTATTTATATTAGTATGGTATTAAAAAAATATAAAAGACATATCTACATTTTATTGAGTAGGGTGATAAGTATATATACGAACCTGCTATTTCAACTTTTACAAATTCATTATGTAATGTTGCTTCGACATTTTTACATATTAAATTAACTCTTGATATGTCATTATTCTGTATTTTTTTTTAATATAAAGAGATAGTTCATATATGATATTTTTATTTTGGTAATAATTGTAAGTATATATTTTCGAATCTGTTGACCTACCAATTCTATTTCTTCCTTTTCCATGGATTTTATTTGCTTACACACATTTTCAATTTCTAATATTAACTATTAAGCAAAATTATAGGTAACATATAAAGTTATAGTTTATTAAAAAGGAGAGAAAGAAAAACATAAAGGATGATAAAAATTAATTTGAATGAAGAAATTATTTTTATTCTTTATATAGCGCGTAAATATACACCTCTTATGAAGTTATTACTTCCTTTTCATTTTTTTGCAACTCCTTTTCAGTTGTTTTCAATTCCTCAATTTGGATGTGAATTAGGCGATTCTTAGATTCCATATCCCCTATTTGATTTAATAATTTTTGTACCCCATCATCCATTTTATAAAAAAGAAAATAAATTGAAACTAATTTTTATCTTTATATATAACTATCACTAGACAATTATTTATATTAGACAAAACATACATATAATTTTTTATGTGGTGCACATTTATATGTATATATAAAAAATTGGGAATAAAAATTTGATGAAAATTTTTTTATATTCAGACAAAAAAATATATATGCTTATATAGATATATTACATAATCACATGTTTATTCTTTCTCCTTGTTCCCTATTTTTAGAGATACTAAATGCTAGTAGTCATTACTCATTTGGAATAGATAAAACATCCTATTCATTTTGCCAAACAATGGTGTATATACACCCCCATATTTAAGATATACATATATAATGACAACACAACTGCTTTATTATTACATTATTTTATTTTATAATTTTTTTAGCTCTATTAGAAAAATGGATGTGTACATACTATTATGCTTTTATGCAGTATATGAAAAAGATAACAACATCAATATAGGCTGTTATTTATTTAAGGACTTCTTTAAAATAATAGTGTTACTAAATAAAATGTTTTTTTTGTATGTAAGAGAATATATAAATTACACAGATTTTCTTGCACCGTTGTATTTTGTGTAAATTATATTTTCTCTATACATGCAGGCTTTAAATGGGTAGAGAATAAAAATATAGGGAGGATAGCTTAATTTTAAAAAATATCCGATGTTTTATCGTCATTTCATAAAAAATAAAGAATTATACATATTTATTCATTTATTTATATTTTGTATTTACCTATTTTTAATAATATTTACTTTGTTTTATTTTTAATTTAGTTTTTTTTTTTTTTTTTTGACTTCCACCTTGTACAATTTTCGTAGTTGGAAAATTTTTTAAAAATGCTCACAATTTTTTTGATAAGGATTGAAAAAAGTATGACTATTTTTTTTTTTATAAATTTAATGTTCAATGTATTTTATAATTAAGAGAAATATAAAATGTTGTACGTTTTTAAAAGACAAAAGATTTGAAGAAATAAACAGGAATATATATTCCCATTTTGGTAAACCCAAAATAAAATTTTCAAGTATTAACAACAATATAAATTCTTCTACACAACTAATAGTAAAATGTATTAATGAAACATATAAATCGAAAAATTTTAATAAAATAAAATGGAAATGCTTAAGCAATGATATAATACAAAATATAAATAAATTTAGTGTGAAAGAAATATTGAATATAATTACCATTCTGAGTCGCTTATATTTGGGAAAAAATATTTTAATTAATATTAAACCTTTAATAATAGAAAAATTAGATAATATAAATAGTAATGGAATAAGTAAAATAATTATTGCATATTTAAAAGCAAATATTGATGATCATATATTTTATAATAAATTATGTTTAAAATTACAAAAAGACATAAAGGATATACCTATATCTTCCTTAATTAGTGTAGTATATAATATTAATTTGTATTCAAATATAAAAAATGTTTGTATATATAATATAGAGAAGGAAATATTAAATCATGTTATTCACTATTTAGAAATAAACCATGCGTTTGATCAAATAGAAAATGAATCTACCTCCAATAATAATGCCGATATTGTGATGGATAACCAATCTGTGTGTACTAATATGGAAAATATTATGAATGGACAAGAGGGTAGTGAAATTGAAAAAAAAAATACGGAACAAAACATATGGTTTATGGATATAAAAAATTATAATTTTATATTACTTTTGTATTCGATTAGCAATTATATTTTTAATACCCATTTAGAGGATGAACAAATTTTAACAATGAATAGCAAATTTTCAAACTATTTAAAAATGTGTTATCATACATTAAATAGCTTGATAAATAAAAATGAGTTTGAAAATTTCATAAAAGAAGAATTAAAACCATTTTATTTATTTTTATTATATAAAGCAATGGTGAATACAATATATATTTATGAAAATAAATATATGAACGAAATTTTATTTAATCATATTAAAAACAAAATAAATAATTTTATATTATACTTAAAAAAAAATGTTTCAAATTTAAAAGGGAAAACTAATGAAATAGTGAAATATATAAATATATTACAACAAAACATAACCAAATATTCGAAAAATAAAAAGACTTTTCAAGATTATTTTGATAATAATGTTATATTAATTAAATCTCTCTTATTATTACTCCAGCAAAATAATCAAAATGACATAAACAAGTATGTAACATAAATCAGGAAGCAAAATAAAAACCAAAAGCTTCATCAAATGTATATGCATACCATATATATATGTGTCTTTTTTCTCAACCAATTTGTGATTAGATCGTTCACATATTCTCTCTACAATATTATGCTTTATTTCATTGGTTTCCTTTTTTTATAAATCCATGTGCGCTTATTTATATACATATTATAATGTTAAAATTTTCATATAATAGTTACATACTTTATTAATATCCCTATTTCTTCATATTAAAATATGCGTAATTTTGTTTACAAATTATATAGCCATATCTCTAAAAGAAAAAGCATGCAACTTTTTTTTTATCGTGTTTTTTAATTTTTCACACACACATAATCTTGATGAATTTTTAATGGATATATATTATATTGCTTTTTTAGGTATTATCCATGGCATAGGGAACAAATAGAATTGGTACAACAAACCTTACGATCAATTGAAAGGGAACAATAATAAATTGTAGAAAATATATTCATATGTATATACCCATATACATGCTCTTGATTTTTTTTGTGTGTGCAAATTTTTAAATGAATTATAGTGCAAGTCTTGAATATAAATATTCCAAAAAATTGAATAAAAAAAAATTTCAATAGGAAAATAACTATTCGTCAAGATTATTATTATGAACTAAATCGAGAAAGTCCTGAGATTGTTCAAAAAAAGGGAAATAAAAAAATATATTTTTATTGATATGTAAATGAATTTCCACAAAACAAATTATACTAAATGCGCTATTTATGTTATCACAAGATTTCTACATATATATATTTTTTTTTTGTGAATATTTTCTTTGACACATTGATAATTTTATAAGAATTGACACTTATTTATTACTAATTTTGTGATTTATTTTGTCATGTATTTTGTCATGTATTTGCTTTATGAATTGCTTACAAAGTTATATTCGTCGTCACCAAAATCGTCAAACTCCGATGGTGTTCGTTCGTTTATTTCAGTCTCTGTTTCGAGTATTGAACTGTTAAAAAATTCTAAATCGTTTACATTTGCAACATTGAAAAGATGGATATTTTTACTTTCCTTCACTAGTCCTTTAAAATTTGGTGGTTTAATGCTATGTATGCCTGAATATAATTAAAATTTATATTAAAAAATATATTTTATGTTCTTTTTCCTTCTTATATATGGATATAGACACCTGCACATGCTTATTAGTTAGTATAAATACACAAACGTGCCGGTAAGTCAATATGTAAGTTTATTCGGTGAAATAAAACATATTTTTTGTTGTTTTTTTTTACTTTTGTTGCATAAATCTCTATAATTTGTAACGTCAAATATGCTAGATATCTGAAAATTGCAAAATAAAATACCGGAATAACCAATGTTCAAGGCAAATCAAATTTGAAAAAATATATAATACACACCATACTATATGGAAAATATCGCTTTGTAAATTTTTATCCTATATCATTTACCTTTTTTAAAACATAACACACCAAATTTAGATAGTTCGAAAAGAATACAAATGTATCAAACACAAAATTTCCTAAATATCTTCCATATGTGAAATATAATATTTTTGTTGCTAAGGTCACCATTTTAACTTGATTGAACTTTATTTAACTTTTCCTTTTCCCCTTATAATTATATATATATGCATAATATTAAAAAAAATTAAGTTGTATTTTGCACAAAAATATGTTATCTCTTTTATGACAATCAATCAAGTATTTATTTATATATATTAATAATAAATAAATTTTCATATGAAAAAAAAAAAATAAAAAATTATTAAGAATGATTGAAATATACGTATTTGTTGACATATTCATGTTTAAAAAGCAGCATTAAAAAGTTGTATAAGGTGTAAAAAGATAAGACATATACGTATATATATATGCATGAAATAGTATGCGTATTTTATATTATCCTTGAACATGTTTTAATATAAATATTTTGCCACACATTAGGGGATGTACCTTTACATTTTTATATTAGTATACGGTTGGATTGGTTTACTATTTCATTTTTTCCCCTATCTTTTGATAATTATAAGGTAAAAATAATAAAATCCATTTATAGCCTTATAATTTTTATTTGTTTCTTTTACATATTTTCTCATTTTTTAAATTATAAAATTTGCACACCTATTAAATTTTGAAATGTTCTGTATGCTAAAATTGTTTTTTTTCCATTTACTTAATTTGTACGTATTAATAAACACTTTGTAAAATTGTGATATAAAAAAATAGGGGAAGACAATTCTCATCCTTTCAAGCAAATAAATAAAATACACACATATAAATATATATAACAATTTTATGTGTGCATAAATTTTTGTAAAAATAATATCTCTATATTTTCCTTTTTATCATTTTTTTGATTATTTTAAAATATAATTTTGTTATTTTCAACATTGGTTATACTTTTTATATTCGCACTACATTATATGTTCTCACCATTATGATTAGAATAATACTATTTATAAATGTAGTATATAAAAGGCGAGATGAAATATTTGTTGTAAGACATTGTTATGTACATGCTTTACCAAGTAACAAAATTTAAAAAATAATAAATATAAAAGTTTTAACATAAAATAGAGTAATATAGAGGAACAAAGATGAATTATTAAACACATAATGTATATTTTTTTTTAAATAGCACATATTATAATAGAAAAGGTTGTCATTATATTTGCTTTCTAAAAAGTAAATATATATAATGCATGTTTATATATTTCTCTTATTTGATGAACATAATATATATGCATTCCACGCACATAGTACTTAGGTATATAGTTAAAAAAATTAATGGAAAAATGTTAATTTGCTAAGGAAAAGGGTATTGTATACAACTGAGTATGCACATATATTCTGCATATATGTGTATGGACATAAGTATGCATCGGGATTATGTTTATACAATATAGTAGAGATTTATGAAAGGCTAGGAAACATCATCCTCGGTACATTTGTTATTTCATTATGTTGATTATTATTATTTTTGATGGGTATAAGGGAAAGGCCCATCTTGGCAATTTCGGTAAGCAAACATATAAACATATAAATTTCTATACGTTTTTTTTTTGTGTTTATAATTTTGTAGGCTATCCGAAATGAGGACTTAACTCGCTTCAATGCAAGATGAGTCGAGTCCTAATTCTTTTAAAACTTGTTTATAATTTTCAACATTTCTGATTAAAATTTTTTCTATTGGTCCTAGCAATCTTTTAAAACCTTTTCGTTCTAAATACACTACTTGACATACACCATCTGCTTTTACAGTAGCAGCTCTTGGTTTATTTCTTAAAAGAGCCAACTCACCAAAATAATCACCTTTTGTATATGTTTTAATAACTTGATCACTTTTTAGGGCGGTAGCATTTCCATAAGTCAAAATATAAAATGTATCTCCTCGTTCACCTTCATTTATTATAATATCACCAGCATTATATGTTTTTGATTTTAAACAATCAGCAACTCTAGATCTTTCATATGGATCCATATCCTTTAATATTGTTACTTGTTTCAATATATTTTCATACATTTGTCTTTTTTTTGCAATATTATCTTTTATTATATATGTAAAAGATTCTCTATCTAATGCCCATAAATGACATTTAGTTAAAGCTTTAGCTGTTGCTGCTCTTTTGGAATTATATAATAAAGCTAGTTCTCCAAATACATCTTTTGATTTTAATATTGTTAATACTTCCTTTTTATTCTTTTTTGTTTTATATATTTCAATTTCACCTTCATCTATTACATATAATAAGTCACCTTCATCTCCTTCATTTATTATATTGTCCCCTTCTTCTACATGCTCATCAAAAAATGCATCGATAATTGTTTCCATTTCTAAATGATTTAAATGATTAAATAAAAATGATTCATTTAATGCTTTACGAATTTTTTCCTTTTCTTTATCATCTTTTTTATGAACAGTAGGTACAAAATTTTCTTTCTTCTTATTCCATTCTCCATATGCTTCAGCACTAACTGACATTCTTTTTGATTTTCTCACATTTATATGTTCAATATCCACGGGACTTGAATCCATATCCTTTTTGTTTATATCACTGAGGGAATCTGTTTCGTCACCATCACTTGAATATTCGTCGACTAGCCATGAGTAAAAAAACGAAAAAAATGTAACATGGATATGCGTATGCATGCATGTATTTATGCAAATGGGCAACGACAAAAGAAATGAATGTACACGATTTATTTAAAAGTATGTACTTATTAAATTGTTTTTATTTATTGAGGAAACATTTTTATTACCATTTGCTGAGTTATCCTTATTTGACGATACGTCATTATTTACCGCATCATCATCATCTTCTCTTTTATTTAATGATAATGGATCTGTATTATCATGGTTTTTACTATTACTCCTAATTTTTTCTGAATATTCTTGAAATCGTACTTGCATATCACTGTCTCCCATTTTTAGATTTTTATCTTCTGATTCTCCTTTCCCTTCTCGCCTTTAATGAAAAATAAAAAACATAACAGTATTATTTTTTTAATTACTATTATATAAGCATGCAAATATATATGTATATATGGTTGAATATTTAGTAAAAGCTAAAGATAATTTAAAAGAGTACAAAATTTCAAATTAATACAAATATTATTCGTTATATTTTATTCTTTATATTAATGTAAATATTTATTTAATTATATTATTATTACTGTATAGCTAAAGCTACTTTTCTCGCCACCTTTTATTATTATTATTATTTATTTATTTATTTATTTATTTGTTGTTAATATGATTATCTTTACTTATGTATTGCTAATATTATTATTATTATTGTTATATACGATTTAAGGCTCTAAAACAATATTTTTAAAAATTAAAATCGAATAATTTGGTTATTGATTGGTATTATTTTTAGAAAATTTATTTTCACTTTCTTTATCATTATTTTAGTTATGCCAAGAATACGTTTGTTTATTTTTTTGTATTCATTTTTCATTATATATGTAAAAAAATATATTCGATATATATTTTTTGTAAATCTTACCATGTGCACACGTTGCCCATTTTTTATTTCTCAAAAATATGGGGAGAATATTTTAAGAATAGATAAAGGGGTATATTTATTTTGTATAACTTGGCTAAAATTTTGTTTTGGTCATAACTATTTAATTCAGATTGTTTGGAAAGTTGCATAAAAATTATATAAAATGGATATGTATACATGCACAGCTAGTATTGTATATTTTGCTTTTGGTTATTTCGCTTTTTCGTTTCGTCTCATTCAGTTTTGAAGAAATAAAGGTTTGACTAAATGGCGAATTAAAAAAGTGGAATATTCGCCACGTGTGTATATATTCATATGAATTAATACCAAACAATCGAAAGAATGGAAAATGGCAAGAAAATAATCACATATGTATATGTATATATATATAAATATATTATATATGGGAAAACTGTGTAAAGTTAATTGCTTATGAAAAAATAAAAAAGGGAAAAAAACAATAAATAAATATATATGTATATGAATTAATTTTTTAAGGCATAGACAGAAAGGGACAAAATAATAAAATAAATAAATATGCTTGTAGAAATAATTATTTCTATATATGTCCTAGTAAATTAACATTGCAAGTGCAATCGCATATACTATTTTGCCAAGCCTATTTTTAAAGGGAAAAATAGGCAGTACGAGACATGTGGCTTTTCTCAAAAATAATGGTCATTATATATATATCATTAATTTTTTTTATTTTTCCATTTTTCCATTTTTCCATTTTAATACATTGCTGCATCATGTGTTATATAACGTTACAAAAATTATTAAGAAAAAAAAATAATGCTTGACAAGCTATATGGCTTAATAATGCAAGTAATATTGGTTAGTGAGGAATATATAATTCCACATTTTATATTATCAAACAGCTTTTAAAATATTTGGTTAAAAATATATACTATTCCCTTATACGAGACAATTATTATTTAGGGCTTAAAAAAACATAAAAATAAATACAAGCACATATATTGCATATACAAATGTGAGTATACATATTTTATTTTTTAAAAATAAGTTATTATCCTTAAGCATATTAATATTGTTTTAAATCTTTTGAACCATAGACATACGGAAATAATTAATCTTTTTCACTTTTCCTTTTTTTACAAATTTATAATTACCTTATAAAAATTATATATGAACATTATATATGCGAAAAAGCAAATAATTCTTATTTTAACATTGATAACCAATAAGTGAGAATAAGAAGAAAATAAACCATATGAAATAGCGTGTGTGTTGGTTATGCAAAATGATGTGCTTTTCCTTTTATAAAGAATATTAAAAAGGTTAGTGAAACGATGTTATTATTAACTTGTGAACGTTTTAGATCTTTCAGTTTGTTTGATTGCTACAACCGCTTAAAATAATATAATGTTTTATTTAAATTATACAATATGTAGCTTATATATCATTGGGAAAATTATATAAAGCTACTCTAGTAAGTTTGTATATACGCTATTTAATTTGAAAAGAATACACTTAAAATAAAACAGTAAAATGTTTACTTTATAAAAAAAAGGATTTATAAACTATTATGTGGGGGCAACATTTGTTCATATAATATAATTATTCCTGTTTTAAAATTTCTATATTTCTCTTAGTTGTAATTAAACATGAGAAAATAGTGTTTTCGCCTTTAGTAAAAATATAAAATAATTAAAAATTTACATATATACTATTATGAAATAAAAATATATTAATTTGGAAAAAAAACGTATATTTATATACACAAGGAAAAAAGGAAAATATATCATCCATATATTTATATGGGAGGTAAATATGCCAATCTGATGAATATGAAGAAAATATTTCAGCAAGCCATCAATTTCTCATTAATAATTTAATAAAACTAAAAAAAATAATTAATATTTTAATAAAGAATAATTGTTCTATTGTTTAAGCACCATAAATATAAATTTGTTAAAATTTTGAATTATAATTTTTTTATAAAAATGTCTGTAAGGAAATAATGTAAATAAACTTTCGATATGTAATAATAATAAAGGAATACCAAAATATATTATGCATGTAATTATATATACCTTTTTAAATTGCGCATTGTCATTTTTTTATTGTACATTTTTTTGCTTATCCATTTTTTGCTTACCATTTTTTGCTTTTTCATTTTTTTTTAATTAGTGCTCATAAAGAGTTCGAAAATAAAACCAAATTGTTTTAACACTCTAATAAGTAAAATATAATATGAAAAGATTGTATGGCTAAAAATATGTATTAAATATATACAAATAAATAAATAATATGTGATGAAATGAAGGATGAACATTACAAAATTATATTTTTTAAAAAATTATCCTTAAATACATGTTATTTATTTATATAATTACATAGTTTTCTATATTTCCTTTTTGTTTTATTGTTAAATGAGAATTCTAGGATGAGTGAAAAGTGGGAAAAAAGGAAAATTACATTTAAAAAAAAAAAAAAAAATTATATATATTTTAAAGTAAAACAAAATGAGCATAAATGAGGATCGAATGCGAATAATTCCCATGGATGATACAAAGAATTATTCCGGAAGTGAAGAAAATGATACAATAAATTTGGAAAATAATTCAAATGATTTAAATAGTTATCAGAATTTTCTTATTAGTGGTCCCACCCCTGAGTCATATAAATACACAGACAAAAATTGCCAGGCACTTGTAAAAAAAGAAAAAAAAAGTTCCGTTAGTCATCAAGCTACTAATAATTATAAAAGTGGAAATGGAAGTATAAAACATATGCATTTAATGAAACGTAAAAAAGGGTTTATAGGAAAAGATCCATACTGTAGTACCCATTTAATATTGGGTAGTGGACGAAGTAATAAAAAATTAAAAAAAAAATTTTTATGGAATCGGGGTATAGATCAAAATACAAATGTATCCGAATTATCTTACATTCGTGATCTTGATAATAGTTCATTTATGCAAGATAATTCTCAACATTTAGTTTTATATGATAATAATAGATATATGGATTATCCAAGAAATAGAAAAGAAAGTCGAAGTGAAAAAATGCGATATTTTTTTGTATATTCACCTGATATTATACAAAGATGGTTAAGAGTTATATTTAATATTATAATTACATCATTAATAGTTACACTTATATATTTTATATTTGTATCCGTAAGAGAAGATATAAATAAAAAAGTTGCTATTCAAGTTCAAAATGTCAAAGAAGAATCAAATACATGTAAAAAACAATATTATGCCCACAAATGTGGAACTGTAAGTTTACCATTACTAAATGAAAAATGTGAAGAATGGTTAAAATGTATGAACACAGATCATAAATTATATCAAGATATATCTTTTTTATCAGCCCAAATGTTAGGACAAATTATGAATGCATTTATAGTTCAATTCGAATGGAAAAGTATATGTGTTATCGCTTTTATATTTCTTCTTATCTTTATTGGAAGTAATTATGCATTATCCATTGGTGGAGGAAATAAATCAAATAATAATGATTATAGTTTATATAACCCTCTTATGAATTCACCACATGGTATTCCACCATATCCTCCTTATTTTAATTTTTACCCATACATGCCATCACCAATGAATTATAATAATCCATATGGCCCAGAGTTTGCACTAATGAATCATTCATTTCTTCATAATAAGTATTTTCCAGATAATAATTATAGTAGAAACTCTTATAGTTATTCTAACCCATATCAACATACTAATGGGCATAATGATTCAAATAATTCAGCTTCAAGAAATAAAGAAAATTCCGATAATTATAATCCAAATCATAAAGATGGGAACAAAGATTCCAAAAAAGTTGGCTTTTTGAAATATTTAACCAGAGATTTTAAATAAACTAATTTTTTATTTCAAAAAAAAAAAGGAAATTTGTTAATTTTGATTTTATTTTTCAAAATTAATTAAAAATTTAATGAATATATAAATGCACACTCTATGTGTATGCGTACAGGGATACGCACATCCTCATTTGGATTTGTTTCAAAAGAGGAGACTCCACTAAACAGTTGTGTGTTTAGCTTAAGTTTTATCCATATATAATGCTAGTCCAATAAAATTTGACAATCCTTACAAAACTATATGCATAATCTCTTTGTATGTCTTTGTATGTGCATTTTATATGCATACATATTTATATTCGTTTTATTTTCTCCTGATTTTTTGGTATATTTTTTTGAGTTAAAAAATGTGTAATATATATATGAATTTTTTCAATGTCATTTTATCTTTCAGTATATTATGAATTATTCTTTATGCCATTATTATGATAACTTTTTTGTTTTTCCATCTTTTACTTATCCAGTTGTTTTTCTGCGTATTTCGTCAGTTACTTTTTTATTATTTTGTTAATTTTCTTACTTATATAAAATAAATATGAATTACTTTATTTGTGTGTGCGTTTTTTTTACATATCATTTTATAAGCTTATTAAACGTGTTAAAATGTAGAATTAAAAAAATGTTAACCAATTAGCTAAATTATGGTATTGGAAAATATGTAGCCAAACTTTATCTCCATATTTACGCAGTCTATATCAGCATATGTATATAGGCAAAGTTCATAGCTCCGATATGTTTTTATTCTTTACACATATGATGCTTGAAAAGGAAGGGAACCCAATAAAGCGGCTTCCCCTTGAAATGGTTTTATAAAATAGGTTATAAAGCCATAGATTAATAAAATTTAATTTTAGCGTTTTAAAATAGAATAAAATAAAACTTTTTATAAAACAAAGTTGTGTAGAGTTTATTGAAAAGATATTCATATATGTATATATGAAGGTGATAAAAAAAATTCTTAAAATATGTATTAAAACAAATGCATATACAAAAAAAAAAGTAAAGAAAACTATATAATATGGTGTTTAAAGCATATTTTTTTATACACCCTATTTAGCTGTAACTTATAAAATATCAAAATACATGAGTTTATTCATTTTACTTAACTTAGCATAAATTTGAGATGAATGTTTTCTATTTTTATGTTTCAATAAGGATATATTTTTTCTTATAAGTACAGCATGATCAGTGATCATAATAAGTAAATCGTTTTCTTTTTTTGTTCTTGTGTCATATAATTTGAATCCTAATAATTCATCGGAATCTGAATTAATGACTATGCCACTCTCTTCATCAGTTTTTTTTTCATCGACCTGTTGTTGTTGTAATTCATTTTGTTTATTTTCAGCTTGCGCTTTATCAGATATATTTTTTTTTGTGTCAGTCAATTTGTTATCTTTATTTAGTAAATTGTTTTTTTTCTTTTTACTTTTTTTAAATTTCATAATTTTAAATCCTTTACCTCTTTTTTTTTGAACTTTGATCTCATCGAGCCCAATCATTTTCCCATGTCCATTTTTTGAAAGGAAAATAATTTTAAGGTTTTTAAGATTTTCTGGATTATTTTCATAAGATATCAAATCAACAACTTTATCATCTTTCTTTAAGCTCATACATTTATTTCCTAGTGAATTTTTTTTTGAAATTTTTAAACTACTTAAAGGGAATTGTATTATATATCCATTTTTTGTTCCTACTATACAATTATCATTAGAATTGCAATAATTAAAAAAAATATTTTTTTTATTTTTAAAAAGTTTGATTCCTTTTTTTTTTTTTTTTAAAAATACATCATTATTTATTATTTTCATTTTTCCATTTTCACTACAAACAATTAAATACTTTTTATCTTGTTCATATTTAGCTAATCCTGTTATAGTTGTTGAGCATTTTATTAATTGACTTATTGGAATTCCTTTAGAGTCATATAATGAGGTTTGGATTTCAGACACATTTAAAAGATATGCTTTATTATGTTTATCTGTAACTAATATTTTATCTTTATTTTTACAAAGTATTCCTTTTTTTATTTTATATGTATTAACATTATTACTAGCCAAATTACTTTTGTTACTCTTATACATGTCTTCATCATTTTCTGAAAAACTATCATCTATTTTTTCATCATTTTGCTTTTTTCCATTCTTTGCTTCTTCAATTTCTTTTAAAATATATTTAGCATTAGACAACTTCATAATATTATTTACATTATTTTTTAGCTTATCATTTATCTTTATTTTTTTTATATATCCCCCGTAGGTTATTAAAATCAGTACGTCGTCATTGTTGTATATATCTTTAAACGTCGTGTCTAGCGAATCGATGTATGTGTTCCTGTAATTATCACGCTGCACGTCATTTTGGACGTCGTTTTGGACGTCGTTTTTCACGTCGTTTTTCCCTCGTTCTAGTGCGTTACCATCTTTGGCACTTGGCGCATCGTCTGGTTGCTCATCTTTCCCCTCCGCTTGTTCAGTAACAAATTTGACCGCATCACCTTTTGTATCCCCCTCGTCATATTTTTGGGAAGGATGAAACAAGTTTGGAGGTCCATTTATGTAAGCATATTTATACTTAAGTTGGGGTTGTGGTAAGAGACTTTTTTTTAGAGAGTATTTATTTTTTATTTGTATTAATTCATCTATTATAATTTGTTTAATTTCTTGAACGTTATCAATTATATACTGATTTGATTGGATCTTTTTAATGATATTCTTTTTTTGTATATCAAAATCGATATTTTTTATATTTACTAATTTTTGTATTTTCATAGATAATATATATTTAATTTGATCATCATTTAATTTGAAATTTGATTTTAAATAATTTTGGATCTGTTCAATGTTTTGATTTTTATGTATAAATGAGATAATATCAAGAATTTTTTTTTGGATAGTTAAATAAAGATCTATAATATTAAGATCTTTTTGTAAATTATTATTTTTAATTTGATAATTTTTTTTAATAAATTTTATTCTATTTTCACACCATAATTGTAAAAATGACTTTAAAGAAAATTGAGTATAACTATTTTCATAACCAATACACACAAAATTACAATGATAATTAATTTCCATAGGTGTATATTTAAATAGAAAAGAAACAAAATTATGTATTTGTTCAATTTGGCTATGTTTTCTTAATTCAAGTACAATTCTCATTTCATTTTTTTCACTTTCATCTCTAATTTTAGATAAAATATTATCATGTTCATTTTTTTTTTCATTTAATACAGTAACAATATTTTCAATTAATTCATTTGGTTTAACATTTGGTGGTAAATTTTTTATAATAAGTTTTTTACAACTTTTATTATCTGATTCTAAATTTTCTAAATTACCTAGTTCATTTATATGATGAGTATATGTTTTATTATTATGAACATATTCATAAAATACGTTACTTCTTATTATTATACTACCCTTTCCGGTATTATAGATATTTCTTAATGTATCTTTTTTGGTTATTATTATTCCTCCTGTTGAAAAATCAGGACCTTTAATTATATTAAATAATTCATCATTTGTTATTTTATCATTTAATAAAAAACTTATAGATGCATTAATAACATCAACAAGGTTATGACTTGGAATATTTGTCAATATACTAACAGCAATACCTGAACACCCATTAATTAATAAGAGTGGGATTTTACTACATAACACTTTAGGTTCTTTTTCATTCCCATCAAAATTTTTTATATAATCGACATTCTCATCATTTATTTCATCTAATAATACATCATAACAAAAATCAGATATTCTTGCTTCTGTATATCTCATAGCAGCAGCATTATATTCAACAGATCCAAAATTACCATACCCATTTATTAATACGTTATTATTGTGATGCTTTTGTGCTAGTCTTACTAATGCATCATAAACACTTTTATCACCATGTGGATGATATTTTCCAATAACTTCTCCTACAATTCTTGCACATTTCTTATAACTTTTTTTATCAGATCCTTTATTTATTTCATACATACTCCATATAATCCTTCTTTGCACTGTTTTTAAACCATCTCGATAATCACATAAACATCGATTAAGAATTAAAAAGTTTGCATAAGACAAAAAACTTTTAGATAATATTTCACATATTTCAACATCATAATATTCGCCTTTTATTAGTTTTTTGTTTTGGCTTTCAAAGAAGTTTTCTACTGTCTCGTCCGTTTGGTCCGACGCATCTTCGTCTGTCACACTCTCCTCCTCTATCGCATCACTTTTGGCGCTTCTTTTCTTTGCAAACAGAAGAAAATGATTTTTCTTGTTTTTTATTTTATTCGTATTGGGGGATGCACTGTCGAGCCCTTTATTACTTTGAGCATAGTTTACCTCCGATTTTTTTTGCCACCTTTTTTGATGTGCTCTTAAGGACCTATTGTAAGGACCTTGGTTATTTACAAAAAGCGGAGAACTGTTAGTTACAATACTGATTTTTTCATTTTTTACAAAGAAATAATCTGGATTTATTATTAATAAAAATAATAATTTAAGAACTAAAAAATAAGCAAATTTATACGACATATTATATGCATGTGCATATACACATATTACATATAATATGTATAAGGTTCATTATTTTGTTAAATACATAAATAACCTTAGCCTTTTATTATTCATTTAGAATAATTTTTGAAATTATATTAAAAAAAAAATACTTTTGTTGTCTTACTTATTATTGTTTTATATTCCACATTATTTATTGTAATACCCTCTTTCTTATAACATTCTGTTTATTGTATATATTTTTATTTTTTTTACATGATAAACATATTTAAAATACGTTGAAAGATTTAAAAAAAAAACAAAAAAAGCCAATAATAACAAAAATGGGAAAAAAAAAGTTACATATTTTGGTTCATAAGTAAAGGTATTTAGAGGGTTAGGAAAAATACTTATTTTTACATATTAAATATGACATTAAAAATATGAATATTTACATAAAAATTTGACATTAATTTTAAAACAGTCCAATAAATAATGAAGAAAATTACACTATTTTTATAAAATCATAAGATTTGATGGAAATAAAGAATAATAATAATTTTTATACGGGCCTCATATAATACTGGGAATATGAAATGGTATTATATGTGTATAAGCACGTATAACAATTATCTTATTTTACAATATCTTATTATTTCAACTATCTTATGTTTCATCGTTTTTTTTTAATTTTATTTTTTATATATTTTTCTCTTATTGTTGCATTTTTTATTTCTCCCTTTTAATAAATTTATTTATGGTAGTTTATTTATTTTTTTTGTTGTTGTTAAGGTTTCTTGGTATTACAAAATTGTACCTTTACATATACCCCTATGGCTGGTGCAAAAACCACCAAGCATATATTATGTTCCTTACGCAGTAATGCCATTATAAATAATATATAATTATATATTTACACAATATTAATTATATATACATAATCGTAAAATATGTATAATAATATATGTAATAATAAATTTAATTATTTGTAAATGCATAC
This sequence comes from Plasmodium chabaudi chabaudi, assembly GCF_900002335.3. Classification (NCBI taxonomy): domain Eukaryota; phylum Apicomplexa; class Aconoidasida; order Haemosporida; family Plasmodiidae; genus Plasmodium; species Plasmodium chabaudi. The sequence goes on from NC_030114.2 coordinate 1,450,336, forward strand.
TTTTTTATTTCATGCATAATAATATATATTATATTATACATACATACTTAATGAAATATTTTACTGATATTTTTTTCCTGATTTTTTATTAAATTTTTTAAATTAAAAAAAAATATAAGATGTTAATGCTTATTAATAATAACTCGATTTTTATTCATAAAAATGATTGGCAAAAATCATATAAAAAAAAATTATAAAAAAATTAAAAAAGGGGAATGCTAATAATTTTCCTTTATTTATACGTTTGATTTAATTATTCTTTAATTTTTGTTTTTAATTTATAATAATTTTTTAAGCAAAATTAAATGTTTGGATAATTCATCGAAGAAGTAAATAAGTAAATAGTTAATATCTCCTTTATAGTATATATTTGTTTATATTTTCATAAATAATCAAATTTAATTTTTTAAAACATTGCCGACATGATTAAGATAATTCTGTAGGCATCCCATAGAATCCATCGTGCACAGTTTGATCAAGTATTATATGCATATGTACATGTATGTATATACTGCATTTGCTATTTATTAGTTATATATACATCATTTAATTTATGTAGTTATATGTGTTTCATATTTTATATATGACTTTGGGAAACACACAATTAAATGGGGTATCGAAAAAGCCACGATATTAACTTGTTCGTTCCGCGATTGTTTGGTATGCACTTATCGTAACGATTTTGTGAATACACTGACGTAAAAAAAAAAAAAAAAAAAAAAAAAATTATAAAAAATTCAACATAAAATATAAACCTACGTATGTTTGCATATCCCGCTGTTTCATTTCCCCCTTATATGAAAAGGGAATAATTATATTTCTCTTCGTTTTGGCTATTCAAATAAAAATAGGGGGGGAGAAATAAAAGAGAGACGGAAAATTTTAATGGTTTTGAAGATTTCATTTAAAAAAAACAAAAAATGGTTGATGACGAGGAATTAAAGAAGATCCGCTTTATGCTAAGCAAAAGATGGGGAAGAATAAAATATTTTTTTTCATGCTTGATATACAAACTATTTAGCCATTTTTATAACAAGAAGAATAAGAAGAAAGATAGATACATAAATATACATGGAAGAACATATCCTAATTTCTTTTGTGATAATAGATTAAGAAGCACAAAATATAGTATTCTAACATTTATCCCACTGTTTTTATTTTATCAATTTGCTGATTTTTTAAACTTATTTTATTTATGTGTATCCTTGTTACAAATTATTCCAATATTTAACACAGGATATGTTTTCACATTTGTTGCTCCTTTGATTTTTATTATATTTATTAGTTTGATAAATGAAGTCGTAGATGATTTGAAAAGATTTATAAAGGATTTGGATGTTAATAATGAAATATATCATACTTTATTACAAAATGGAAACTTTAAAAAAACATACTCTAAAGATATTCAAGTCGGAGACATTATATTAATTAAGTCAAAACAGAGAGTACCAGCTGATTGTATATTATTACGTAATTTAAGTAAGGATGAAGAAAATGCAATTAAAATAGAAGAAAAGAAATCATTTATATCTTTTCGATCAAATAAAAATAATGTTTATAATAAAAAAAAGAAAAAGAACTATTATCATTTTAATCAAAAGTTTGATAATGCTTTGATTGATGATAAGTACAACGAATCAAACAATAACTATAGTGAAGCTAGCAATCATTTGTTATTCAGTGAAAATGAAAAGTCACCAAATGGAATGAAAGAAGGAAACAACTATTTATTAAAGGATAGCGCTGGAAGTAGTAACAAAGTTGGTACAGAAAATGATGATAATGAAAAGAAAAAATTAAAAAAAAAAAAAAAAAAGAAATTAAGAAAAAATGGCATTAAAAAAAAAACTGATAGTAAACTTGTATTCAATAATAATGCATCTAATGAAACAGAAAATTATACTTACGTTAAAACTGATAAAATTGATGGAGAAACAGATTGGAAAATTAAATATCCTATAAGTGTATTTCAAAACTTAAAGAGATTAAAAGATTTCTTTTCAATAGATATATTATTTATATTAGAACATCCAAAAAATGATATATATAAAATCGAAGCTTCATTTGTTATGTTTAAATATAATCAATATGGTGAGTTTAAAACTGTTGAAAATAATAATATGGGAACTAATATTAATGAGCTAAGTATGTCCAAGTTAAATGATATGGGTAATCTTCCTAACATGCTAAATGATAATAACCAATATGGATCTAATTCATTTTATGCATTAAAAGATAATGAAATGCATACAAATAATCTAAATAGACAAGCTGAAGAATATGAAGAAGAGGATGAAGATGATGATGACGACGATGAGGAATATGAGGATGATGATGAGGACGACGAAGAGGAAGAAGACGATATCGAAAATGAAGAAAGTGAAAAAAATAATTTATTAAAGAAAAAAGAAGGTATACAAAATTCTAATTATAGAGATTTAGGTGATGGTAAGGGTAACAATTTTAATAATCGTGGTATGATGAATTTTGTTGAAAGTGAAAAATATGAAGGAAATAATATTGGAGCTACAGAAAATCAATTAATGCTGTCAGGAAATTATGGAGATAATCAACCTGTTTGTAATGTATTTCCAAATGAAGATAATTATAATTATTACAATATAAGTTATAGAAAAAAATTAAATTATGATAATTTTATTTTATCCAATTCTGTTATTACTAGTTCAGATGTTATATGTATGGTTATTTATACAGGTCGTGATACAAGAGTAAATATGAGTACACAAATAAGTAAAGTAAAAAGAGGAATGATTGATAAAAAATTAAATTTAATAACAGTCTTTTTATTTATTATATTAGCATTATTCTCTATGTATATGTGTTCTACAAAATTAAATAATTTATGGTATTTAAATTTTGTCCGTTTCATTTTATTATTCTCCTCTGTTATACCAATCTCATTAAGTGTTAATTTAAATATTGCAAAAATATATTACACTTTGGTTATACAAAAAGATAAAGAAATTCAAACAACAATTATAAAAAATAGTGCTATCATTGAAAACTTTGGAAATGTTGATTATATTTTTACTGACAAAACAGGAACATTAACTGAAAACGTTATGGTGTTGAAAGTTATTCATATTGGCTTAGATGTTATACATACAGAAAGTGAAAAAAGTGGATTACAAAATAATATGAGAAATAAAGTAAAAAGAAAATTTAATAAAAATATTTTGCCATATAATATTGAAGACATGAATGAAGATGATGTAGATACAAATTCAATGCAGTTAGTTCCAAATTATTCAATAAATGATCGAAAAGGAAAAGGACAAAATAATATGATGAGAGGAGACAAATTATCTGCATATAATTATGATATAGAGAACAATAGAATGAATAAAAATTACATGCAATCCTTAAGACAAATAAATAAAGGAAATGCAATGGATCAAATTAATATGAATGATAATGAATATCTTGATTTTGATAGTTATAATGAAACAATGGGTTCTTCACATATGAGAAAAGAAGATGGAATTGAAAAAAATTATGGTGAAGAAGATGATAATATGTTCTATGGACAATCCAAATTAGGCTTAAATAATAATAATAATCTAATGGCATCACATAAAAGAAATGATAATAATAATGAATCAGATAATCACAATATGAAGGGTAATAATTCTGAGAAAAGAAAAAAAAAAGTTGAACAAATGGTTGATGATTATTTAATGAATAAAACAGATCTTTTAGATTATTATAATGATAATATTGATGATGTTGAATTTTTAAAAAAACATAAAGTTTTTCAAACTTTTTTATCATTTCTTATTTGTAATAATATTAGAACATTAACTAAAGAACATGATAATAATGATAAAGCAAAAGGAAAGAAAAAAAAAGAACATAAAGACAAAGATTTTCAAAAAAAATTTTATTACATATTAAATGTTAATAGAAAAAAGAAAAAAAATAATAAATTAAATGAAAATGATCAAATGATGGAACCAAGCCCTAATGATGATTATATATTTGATAGTGATCATGTTGAAACAAACAGTTCAGAAGATACAGAAACATTTTCCTATTCAGGTATTAGCTATCAATGTTCATCTCCTGATGAATTAGCCTTTTTAAAATATGCAACAAATTGTGGATTTATTTTAAAGAAAAAAACAGCTAGTAAAATTGAAATTAAATATAAAAATATCGCATTAGAGTATGACATATTATTACATATACCTTTTTCATCGGAAACAAAAAGGATGAGTGTTTTTGTTAGAAATGTGAAAAATAAAAACATTTACTTTTTTATTAAGGGTGCTGATAATATATTAATTAAAAAATGCCATGAAAAATATAAAACTTTTATTTTTGAAGAAAGTGATCATTTATCAAGTGTTGGTTTAAGAGTCTTGGTTCATGGATTCTTAAACATTGAAGAACAATTTTTTCACAACTTTTCTGCATTATACAATAAAAATAAGGATGTAAAGGGACAGATGGAAAAAATTTTGGACATGGTTGAGAAGAATATCAAAGTTTTAGCTATTACTGGTGTTGAGGACAAACTTCAGGAGGTATGTCGCATTACACTTTTTGCATTTTTTTTATTTTCCCGCTTCTTACACTCTTTTTCATTTAGCCATTATGACATTATTTTATTTTATTTTTTTGTAGGGAGTTGAAAAGACAATTGAAATGCTATATAACAGTGGAATTAAAGTGTGGGTACTTACTGGAGATAAAATCGAAACTGCAATTTGTATTTGCAAAAATGCTAATATCAAAAAGAAGAAACATAATATTTATATTTTCCGTCATGAAAATATTAAAAGCACATCTCAATTAATACGAGAATTCAATTCAATTTTGAGTACCATAGATTCTTATGTTTTATTTTTCGACAATATTATTATACAAAACTGTATTAAATATATTCCGAATGCCTTTGTTGATTTTGTTGCTAATGCAAGAGCAGTGGTAAGTTCATCGATCGAAAAAAAATATAAACATGACACACATTCTAAATCAAATAAATATATTAAAATAATAGTATTAGTGTGTGTAAACATTTTTGTTAAATTTGGCTATTATGCCCTTTAATTGGAATATATATGACTTATTTTTTTATTCCCTTTATTGTTGCAGGTTTGCTGTCGATGCAGTCCTATAGAGAAGAAAGAAATTGCTTTGATGATTAAAACAATTAAAAGAAAGAAAATTTTATGCATAGGAGATGGAGGAAATGATGTTGCTATGATTCAATCAGCAGATATTGGTATTGGTGTTTTAGGAAAGGAAGGAAAACAAGTTGTTCATGATAGTGATATTATTGTTTCAAAATTTAAAAATATTAAAAAATTAATTCTTTACTATGGAAATAATACCTTTTTACAAACATCTTCCTTATGCTCCTTTTTAATCCATAGAGGATTTATATTAACATACCTACAGTTTATTTACAGTTATATATTTTTCAGTATACCTGTTGCCATTTTTCAAGTAAGCATTGTTACATATATACGCATAAAATGTAATTAGCTGGATTTAACATATACATTGATAAATCCCGATTTATTTATAATAATTCAAATACCCCTTTCACACCACATGCATATATGATTACTCATTTTTTGGTTTTTGTAGGGATGGTTACAAATCGGTTATACAACGTACTACACGACAACACCATTTTTGTCATTGCTGTTGGATGTTAAGATAAAGAAAAATTTAATATACTTATATCCAGAAATATACAAAAATAAGAAACACAAGAGAAAGTTAGATTTGAAATCGTTTTTTATTATTGTATGGATGTCCATCTTTCAGGTACTATATTTAATTTATAAGAAGTGACACAATATAGAGAAATTTTCCCCCTATATACCAAAAATGCAATATTGCATTTATATATTTTTAATCATATAATTTTTTTTCTTTCTTTTTTTAATAGGGCACTGTTGTTATGTTGGGGGCATTAAAACTTTTTAACGATAATTATAACAATTTGATAAATATATCATTTTCTTCTCTAATTCTTTTGGAAATCATGAATATACATTTGGAAGCTGAGTCATGGTAAATATGCAAAAAAAAACAATTTACAAAACATCAAGTGTTTAATACGTGAATAATTGGACCATTCTACATATACCAAATGCATGTTTTCATTTCCTAATTTTTATAATTTTTTTCTTTTTCGTAGGCACCCATTAATGATATCAGCAAACATTTGCTCTTTTATTATGTACATTTTTTCCATGTTTATTCTGAGAAATTATTTCGACATTATTCAGATTATGTCGTTTGTATTTTGGTATAAAGTTATCTTAATTGTTTTATTTGCTTGGCTACCATTTTATATAATTAAAAAAGTTAAAAATATTATAACACCATCACAATTTTTTAAGCTAGCTTAATAAAAAATTCAAATAGCCAAATAAAAAAGACAAAAAAAAAAAAAAAAAAAAAATATGAAATTGTATTACACTTTTTGTGCTGTGAGATTATGCATATGTAATATATTTTTGCTTTTTTTTATGAATGTTAATAAAATAAAAATGTTCTTTCAATGCGTTTTAAAACCTGTAAAAAAAAAAAAAAAATAATGTGTGCATTTTTAATATTCGCAACTGATCATTTTCCTTTTTTTGCTACGTTAAAACTTGTTATTATGTATAGTACATAGTTATGTACAAATGTTTTATAAAGTTTTAAAAAATATATATATATGTGATTACTATAATCAATTCCCTAAAGGGGCAATTCAAATAGGTGCTAAAGGCTTTTATGAGTAAGCATAGCATTGCCGGAATGTTATCTAATGTATAAGAAAAAAATTAGTATATAGATATATGTGTGTGCATAAATATTAAGTGCTACACATTTATTTACATGCACAAGTAAGGTTTTTTTAATTATTTTTTTATATTTGTATTTTTACTTAATGCCTTTTCTGTTCGGCCACGATGTAATGGTATGTATTCCCGAGCATGGTGATAATTAAAGTTTTTGAGGTAGGTCGTGTTTTTGTGAAGTAAAATTGTTGTATACGCAGCCTAAAAAGAAACGATATATTTGCATGCATAAATGTGTATATATATATATTGTCGCAATCATATTTGCACTTGTAAGTATATATATGGATATCCTTACCGCAATGTATTTGTTGATATCGTTTTCACATATAAACATATTTTCTCCAGTCCAAGGATAAGAATTTTTATATTTTTTTAAAAAATATTTTTGTTTTTGATTTTTTAAAAGAAATTTATGTCTTTTATACATACGAACTATTGTTCTAACATCTTGGTCATATGTATAAAAGTGATTGGATATGCAATTTATGAGGATATGTCGGCCTTTTAATAAATCATATATTTGTTTTCTTTTACCTATTCTTATTACATGATTTTTAGTAAATTTGCCCCAAACATTTTCTTGTCTTATACATTTATAATCTCTCATTAAAAATTTATTATTTTTATCATATAATGTATAGCATTCTTTTTTAACATTTCTATCATATTCGATTTTTTTAATTAATTTTTTATAAACTTTCTTAAATTGTTTACTCTTTTGCAAAAGTATATTACTATTCCATTTGTTTGTATCCCAATTTGTTTTTTCTATCTCATCTTTGGCCTTCATTTTTCTGTCATCAGTTTCACTTTCCGCAGTTTCGATATCGCTCAAAGCTTTTTCCATTTCCTTTTCTTCGTCATATATATATACAGGTTTATGCAGATAAAATGAATAACTTATATAATCTTTGTCATCTTGTTCCTCTTCTTCATCAAATAAGCTACCATCTGCATATTCGGACGATTCGTCAGTATTTTGTGTTTTATCATTTTCTATAAAATTTATAGTCTCTCTATCAGATTTGCTGATTGAGCTTTTATCAATTTCATTCAAAGCATCAAATGGATCAGCACCACTTGAATATTTAATTGATTCTATTTGGTCTAGATCATCGATTTGTGAAATTATATCATTTTCAATGCTGTTATGAAGGGGATCCAATATATTATCATATGCATTATCGCTGGCTAGATATTCATCCTTCGCCTTTCCGTCGTAATTTTTTTCGTAACTCTCTTCCTCTTCTACTTCATCATGGGCTCTTTTTTCATTTTCATAACTTTGGATGATCGACAAGTTGTCGCTTGTTTTCGAAATGCTACTTATATTTTGACCATATTCCCCTTTTTGCTGCTGATCGAAGTTGATACTTTCTTTGCTTTTTATTTTTTGAGTATTTAAATATAATGTCTTAAAATTATTATTATAAAAAGTGTTAATAAACTTATTCAAAGGATGTATATTAAATTCAGGCATATAATAGTTAGTATGAATTGTAAATTCTTTATAAATACTATGATTAATTTCAAGAGAATTTTTTTTAATATATTTTTCATATGTTATAGAATCATTATTAAGTAAAGCTTTGTTATTTATAAATTTTATGATCAAGTTATATAAATTAATTGTTTCTGATTCATTTGAATAATTGTTAAAATACTTTTTATGCATATTTTTTTCTAAATATTTATTTAATAAATGCTTGAAGTCTTTTTTTTTATGTTTCCCACTAGGTTCTTTCCTTTTATTTATTTTTTCAGTACCATTAAAATTTTCACACATTTCAAAATTTGGAATTTCTATGATCTCCTTTTCTGCCTGTTCGTTATAGTGTGAGTTTTTTTTTTTTGCATTTTTTGGCTTTAACATAGTTGCAATATTGTATATAGTTCTATTTGACCAGCCTTCGCAATTAACCATGCGTATTTCTTCGGCAAGTCTCCGTTTCAACCCTTTTGAATGCCCAACTAAATTTGAAGTATTATTTTTCTCATCAATGTCAATATCGCTATTGACATAATTTTGAGTTTTAAAAAAGTTGTCTATTTCTTCATCTTTTATATTATTTTCTAAATCATCTTCAAATTTGATATAGAATAATTCATTTAAGTTAGTCTTATTTTGTTTGATGTTATTTTTCCATATTTGTTTTGTCTTAAGCCCTTTATTAATTATTTTATTATAATAATTAGTTCGATTATTATTTAGTTTATTTATATTCTTTTTGATCTTAGTTATTTTTTTATATGGTCCTTTAATTATTTCGTCGAAATTGTGTTTTTTCAGATTACTCTCATTTATATTGTCACTATTTTTTGATTTTTTTTTTGTACTTAGCGAGTTAGTATTTTCATCAAAAGTCTGTCCAGATCTTACTGTACGTTTTTTTTCGTTTTTTTTAAATTTTTGTTCTAATCGTGCTAAGGTAGTTAAATCACTGGTTCGTTCAATACCCCAAATATTATGCATCGTATTGAAATGATTTGATGGGTATAAGTTAAAATGAAAAGAAATATTTTTTAACTCAGACATATAAAAAATAGATCCTAAAAATGAAAATGGGTTTACATAATATCCTCTAAATCGTAATATATCAAGCAAAGTGTTTGTATCTTTTACATAATAATAATTATAAAGTATTTCATTAATTGTTTTATATTCATTACATTGTAAAAATTGTAAAAACTTGTCATCCATTTTTAAATAATTTAAATAATTTAATGTTTTGAAAAACAAAGAAGGAAAATATTGTAACGAAAATATATACATTACTTTTATTGCTTGATGTACTGAAAATACAAGACAGGAAAATAGAAAATATGTATATTTATTTGTCTGTATAATATTCTGAGCATATTTAACTTTATACAATCTATTCTCCTTTATAGTTATATATAAATTTTTATTTTTATTTTTTATATAATCATTTTTAAATCTCAATAGGAAACAATTTAAATTACTATTAAATTCGAAATGCACATTTTTATTTAAGTTATAATTTAACAACGTACTTTCATCTTGATCTTTTTTTCTAACCTCTGCTGAAATGCTGGCGTTGTTAAAGTTTAGATATGATCTATCATTATATATGCATAGCCAAGTTTTTTTTTTTTTTTTTTTGCTATCACTTCTATATGTCTTATTATTCAAAACTAAGAGAGGATCATATATTTCGAGATTGTTATGCCATTCAAATATGCGACCTAAATGATTATGATGTCCATATTTATGTTTGATCATATTAAAATTGTTGCTATCAATAATATTATCATAATTTGTATAATAGTGACTATTTTCCTTTTTGTTATTTTTAAAATAAAAATATTCATTTATTTTATGGAAAAAATTTAAATAAATTTTACACATATCGTGAAATAAAGAATCATTTATTTCTGTCTGATTAATTTTATCTGCACATTTATTAATATAACAATTTGGTTGACCTTTTGTAAATAGTTTTAATTTAATTAAATTTTTTTTTATATATTTTTTAAAATTATTATATGAATCTGTTTTATATAATTTTATATTATATACAGTATCTGATTTATATGAATCGACATCTGTAGACATATACATATATTCATCAGTTTCATGCAAATTTTTATTTTCTTTATCATTTCTAGAGCCATACATAAAATTATCAATAATTTTAGTATACTCTCTTGTATTTCTAGGAGGAATATCGGTATCCCCTCTACATCTTTCTTTTATTAATTTGCATAGTTTATAATTTAATGGAACATTTGAAAGTAAATATTGTAATCTTCTATATAATTTAGAATGATAAAATGGTATACATTTAAAATCATAAAATGTATAACGTGCTTTATTATTTGTATTTTCTTTATTTTTTTCAGTTTTAAGACTATCTTGATTATTATAAAAAGATGTCCCATCATCAATTTGGTTATTATCATTTATCGAATGACTAGCAATATTGTTAATCATATAATTGTTTGAATTGTTGATAAATAACGATTTTACAATATTTTGATCCCATAAAAAGTTAGGTGGCAATTTATTTATATTATAACGTTCTCTAATATTTGATATTTCTTCATTTGGATTTTTTCTTATAGCTTGTATATATGAAAAGTACTTAAAAAATTTTTGTTTTAAATCATTATTATATTTTTCGCGATTTTTTTTTCGTTTTTTTTTACTCATTTCTGGTATTACATAGTTTTTATTTGGATTCCTTAGGTTGTCTTTGTCCAAATTTGTATTCTCTTTTTTTAGCTGCTCATATAAATTATCTATATTTTTTATTAAAAAAATTTTCTTGTTATTATTCAAAAAATCATATATCATAATGGACTGAAAAAATCGTTCTAATTCTAAGAGATATTTTTTTTTTTTTTTTCTAAATTTCGCATTTTTTATTAATGTGCCTTTTCTTTGTTCTCCTCTCGGTCTATAATTTAAAAACCCTTCATTAGTGATGTTAAAAATAAAAACTTTATTAAAATAATTTTCGCTCCATTCCATTTTGGGATTATATAAGCACTTTGTAAAATTAACAAAATTTTTTTGATATTTCAATATGCTCATAGGTTTTACCCTTATTCCATTATATATACAATTTGTTCTATTTGTTTCTAAATTCAAAGGTTGAGAAATTTTTTTACGATTACTAATATCGTTGGAGGTGTCTACTAATTTGTGATTCGCTTTTTTGAAAGAATTTTGTTTTCTGCACTTTTTAGTATGGTTAGCTGGAAAATACATCGAACAAGTGGGTCGCTGCATTTTATTTTTCACGTTTTTCTTGTTTGCTACCTTTTTTTGGTTAACCAATTTGAACTCTACATTTAAGATATGGCGAAACAATTTTACATAGTCCAGCACATTATATTTTTTTAAAAGCTTGTTTATTTTTGTTTCTTCAATTGTGGTACCCCGTTTCATAGAGTAAAAAAATAGTATGTCGTAAATAAGTGTTGCCACCTTTTCATTAATAAATACATTTTTCGAATTAATTTGATTTCCTTTTTTCAAATTAAAACAAAATTTCCAATAATATAAAAGAAATATATAATGTGTATTTTTTATTTTATTTTTCATTTTTTTATAAAATTTAAAAAAATTTAATGGAAAATAATTAATAACGTCATAATTTACTACATCTTCAAAATCATTTAGTATATGAAAATTATCATTCCCATTTTGTAAATATTTATTTTTTAGTGTCTTAATTTTATATTCTTTACAATTTGTTAGTTCTTTTAACTTATTATAGTATAAAATTTTACTATGCTTATTGTTCATGTTTTTTATTAACTTTTTAATAATATTTAATGTTCCATTATGCAAAAAATAATATTTATTTAGGTTTGTAGATTTGGTTCGATATTTAAACAAATATGACATTTCTTTTCCTGTACTGTTAAGCATATGTAATTGTGAAATATATGTTGGGAAGTACTTCATTACTTTTTTTTTCAAACAAATTGTTGTAGCCATATGGTCATTGTTTTTTTTTTCAACTTGTTTTGTGGCAATGATTAGGATTTGAGTTTTTTCAAAACTGTCTTTGTTCATAAAATTATATTTTTTATAATAATTTGATAAATAGTTATCATAATTATTTTGCATTAATTCAATTGTCCTCTTAAAATTTATAAAAAAAAAATTCTTATTTAATATAACAATATTATTTACTATACCATAAAATGGAGGGAATATATATGCATGAACATTGCCTACTTGTTTATATTTTTGTTTCATTTTTTTGTTTAATTTGTTTAATACGTATTTATTTTTTGTGTTAATTTCATGTTTAATAAATTTTATTCCTTTTAGATTGTCAAACAAATAAGACAAATGATAAGTACCATATTTTATAGCACTGTATGAATATAATGTAGAATCTTCTAAATATCTCGATCTATCTAGTGTTAAAAATTGACTATCATCAAAATATATCACTGGATTTAATTTTATTAAATTATGTTTTTCATTTCGAAAATGTTTTTTCCCATACATTTCCAAATATAGTTTATACACATCTTTATAACTTCCATGCAAATTTATAAAAACCTTCAAAATCGTAGAAACCATTTTAATATTATAAATAAGATGCTTTTTTTTTTTAATATATTTATTTCTATAAAATGAATTGAAATTATTTTTAGTAATACTCTTTTTTTGGTGTATTATAAATAAAAAATATTTATACATATTAATAATATAGCTAGCACAATTTGAATAAACATAAACAACATTATTTATCTGATAATACAACAAATATAGTTGATATATATTATCTATCCTTTCTATTAAAAATTGAAACAAATTCAAAATATTTTCAATTTGAAAAGAATATAAACCTAATAGGTTATGTTCAAATATTACATAAATTAAGTATGCCTTTTCATAATTTTGTTTATTTATTAAATATGTGTAACATATTTTTCCATCGTTTTTTTTTTCCATTCCTATATCTACCTTATTCATATTACTTATTAGGTTGTAAATATTTTTCAATTTCTTTTTACTAAATTTATTTTCCTTTATAAAATTGGTAGCTTCATTGTATGAAATTACATTAAAATGGTTGTTTACATTTCTTTTTCTTTTTCGTTTTTTCACAGTTTTTTTATCTTCCTTTTGTCTTGCTATTGTTTTTCTTTTCTTTTTCTTTATTTCCTTCTTTTTTATACTTATGAGTTTTTTTAACAATATTGTATTATTTGATTGTGCATTAGGAAGCGAAATATCCAGTGGCTGGCTTGAATCATCACGCCCTGCAATCACATCATTGTCACTTAGCATTGATGTGCTTACTACTTCAATTATTTCACTACCACTATTTTTAGAGATAGCATCATCGTGGCTGTCTCTATCAACATTTTGCATGCTCTCATTAATTTGTTGCAAAGAATGAGAATAAGAATTTTTATTTTTAAATAAGTCACAAAGGACTTCCCATTTTTGACTTCCTTCCCTACTTAACGAAAACAAGTTTTCATTCTCTAATTGTTTTATTAAATTACAAAAACAAATGGTTTGCATATTTATAGAAAAATAATTAAAAGGGTGGGCATAATAACTAGCTAAGAAAAAAGGTAATATTTTTGTTTTAATTTGTTCAACCCTTTCTAGGTCTTTAGAATGGGTGTGATATATTTCTTCTAAATTTTGATTATTTTGCATAACACAAAATCGTGGAAAAACATATTTTCTTTTATCTTTTTTATTATTTGTTTGGTCTAAATTTGTAAAAGACTTATGTTTAATTATGTAATTTTGATATAATTCATCATTGACCATTTGATTAATTATTCTTTGTGGATAAGCACTTTTTCGTTTTTGTATATTCTCGTTTGGGATTTCTTTTATGAATAACTTTTTATAAATGTTTTTTTCAAAATATTCATCCTCATTATGATATATTTCATCAGATAAATTATCATCACAATCTGATAAAGACATTTCTTTATTTATAAAATTTTTATATGTATCAACGGTAAGACATTTTTTATAATTGAAGTACAAATTTATGATTTTAGGAACTGAAACATAGTAGGATATAGTATTTTCTTTTGTAGATTTAAAATAGATTCCTCGTATTTTTGATCTATTTAATTTTTTTTTCATTTTTTTGTCTTCTTCAATTTTTCCATTTTTCTTCCTATCTAATAAACTTGAACTAGTATCTTTTTTATTTCCATAACTCACTAGATCATAAATACAATCATCGGTATAATTATCATCAAAAAAATCATCAAGCATATTTATTTCATTTTTTTTTGTTTCCTTATTTAAGTAAGGCAAGAAATGGCTGTTCTCCTTCTCACTTAGTAGGTCAATATAAAAAGATTCATGCTCACCATTTTCATCATTGCCACCATCGTCACTTAACAATGGAAGACTTACGGATTGACATTCATTTAATTCGTTTGGCTCGACATTGTGGATATCCCCAATCTGAAAACCACAATCAAGAGTATTGCTTGAGTAGCATTTCTCTTTTTGGTTGTCTTGGGAAGTCTCTAAATTGTCTGGCACTGCTTTTTCTTTGTAGGTATGACTACTTAGCTTTCGAATTTTTTCCTCCTTACAATTTTTACCACCTCTATAACTTTTTCGTTTTTTTTCAAAGGCATTCTTACTTCGACATGCATCTGCACTCAGCTTATTTTCATCTTCATCTTCATTTTCATTTGTTTTATTTCTGCTGCTTTTTCCTTCTCGGTCATGCCTTTTCAGTAATCGCTCAATTTTGGGCGTATAAAATTGGGCGCCCCTTTCGTCACCCTTTTCGCCCCCCTTTTTTGTAGGATAAATTTTATTATTGTGCAAGTTGACATTTTCTTGTCGGTGACAATTATGATGGTTGACCATATGGAATGCTTCAAATTTATCGGGGATATACAAATTTTGATAATCATAAAAATCATCGATAAAAAATGGGTAGTATAATTTACAAGCAACTATTACACATCCTGCTGCTACTTTGTAAAGTTCCGATTTTTTAAAATCGATATGATAATTTACATTACAAAAAGTGTAATAAAATTTTTGTCTATAGAAATAATTAATTTTATTATATACTTGATAATTAATAGTTCCATCTTCGGGATTAATATATTTTTTCGTTTCAATATAAATTTTTTTTATATACAATTCTTTTTTTTTTAAATATTTAATATATTTATGTATAGGACTGGTTGAGCAATTTGTTCCCATGTTTTTTGGATAATATTTTAAGCAATCATTATAAATATTTTTATAACTATAAGAATTATTTAATTGTGTATGCATATCATCATATTTGCTACAATATATATTATATAAAAATTTAAAAAATCTATATCGAAATATAATAATATTTAAAATCTTTATAGAATATATTTGTACTCTATTTGGTAAATTAAAAACAAATAATAAATCATTAATTAAAGAATATAATTTTGTAAGAAAATAGCCATTAAATTTGCTTAGCATTTTCCTCCATTTCTTTTTTACATTACTATTAATTGTATAAGTTCGATATTTACGAAACATTTTATTTAATCCAATAGATTCACAAATTTGTAAATTAGTAATACTATAATTATGATTAATACATGAAGAACCATTTAGAATGGTACCTTCAATTTTATTATAAACTGATGTATCACCAAAAATGGTTTCTTCATCTTCTACAACATCATCATCATAATCTAGCGAATATAGTTGTTCATCCGCATGTATACACAAAAATGGAATTTCACAATTTAGGGTTCTAGTAAAAAAACATTTTTTAATTTCTGATAAGTACGAATTTTTTAATGGGAAATTAACTGTGTCTAATTCTTTAAATAATTTATAAAAATTTTCAGATGTGTTATTAAAAATATGATATAAATCAAAATTATCTGAATTTACAAAATATTTCATATTATGAGGTAAACAATAAATATTTAATCTTTTAAATGAATAATATAAAATATATAATATTAATTCAAAAGTAAAATTATAACAATATTTATATTCTTCATTATCATCCATATATTCTTTATATTCATTTAAAAAATAATTTATATATTCATTATATATATATCTTATTGTTATATTTCTAAACTTTTTAATACTTGATATATATAAATTTTTTTTATATATTCCATCAAATATATATGTATCTAATAACAGGTTTTCATTTACATATATTTTATTATTATCGAACTTTTGAGTATTTATATTTTCTTCTATAAATGTTCTGACTTTTTTTATTGACGTGTCTATTTTTTTGATCACTCCATTATAGTAACTATCATTTGTTATTTCCATATTTTGGTTTGACAAATTTTTTAATTTTTCTTTTTTTAAATTATTTACACATTCAAGTTTATCATATATATTCATATTTTCCATCCTATTCTCTTTTAAATCGTTGTCTATTTCGTTACTGTTTTGCTTTTTTTCCATACTTTGTAATTCGCTTACATATTCATTATTCTTTTTTGCTTCCTCGATTTTTGAAAACGGGGTAGTTTCTTCTTCAATTTTTTCACCTTCTTCATTTTCTTCCATGTATACTTCGATTTTTTCAAAGTCGACACTTCCATCCCCTTTTGGTCCCTCATCATTCGCAAGTCGTAAAATACTGCTTCCTTCCAAACTATAGGAATCCAAATTTTCAAATTGATTACTAAGTACATTTTGTTTTTGATTGTATTCGTCGCTAATTAGATTTATCTCTTTATTAGATATATATGACTGATTATCTTGATCACTAAATATATTTTCGAGCATTTCAACTTTTGTTTCCATATTATTTTTTGGAATATCTTTTTTTAATGTTATATAATTTTTATATTTTTCAAAAATATTTTCGATCTTAATTTTTTCATTTATTTTATTTTTATGTTTTTCAAGTTCATTTATTTTTGCACGTTCAGCTTTATAACTGATGTTATTCCATTTTGAGAAAGACTCTGTTTTTTCACTACTATCCCAATTACTTATAACATCAATTTCTTTATTTACATCTAATAGATCAAATTTATTTTGGTCGCTACTTACGTTAGCAAGCTCACCAAAATCGTCACTAAATTTGAATTCGCTTTTTATTTCGATTCCTTCTAAATTATCATCTATTTTAGACTCACCAAATGACGCAAACTGTTCATAATTTTCTTTAGTTTTGAGACCTTGTTCATTTTCAAACCCCTTTTTGTCGGTTGCCAATGGAAAGAGTTCATTCAGTTCTTCTTCAGTAGCATGTCTCTTCATATTGTTTTCTTCAGTTGGGCTTAAATTTTGCATTTCATTTTTTTCACTTTCTTCCTTTAAAAAGTTCGAAATAATTTGGTCGTAGTTTCCTTTAAATGTTTGCAAGATATCGTAATAAGACAAATGTTCGATATCCGCTTTTTTTTTTAACTCTTCAATGAAATAGTATAAAAAATCGTGTTGGTATATAATTCCAATAGGCTTATTATAATTTGTAGATCTGTTCATATATCTGATCGTATCTTTCTTTCCATGTGGTTTTAATAAATTTTTATTTTGCAATAATTTATTAATAAAATTGGAAGAACAAAAATGATACATTCTTTCACTATCTAAAATAGGATAACTTTCATCGAGATTGTTATTTTTTTTATTTTCAAATTGGGAAATATTTTCTTTTGTATATTTTTTGTTGTCTTCTTCTTCTTCTTCTTCTTTCATTTGATCAGTAAAATTTTGGAACAAATTCAAACTCTCTTGATTTAACAACTCGTCCGAGTTATATAGAAAATCATTTTTATCTACAAATTGGTTTAATATATTTTCACTATTATCAAATGTGTAATCATTTTGATATCCATATTCATTATCTTTATAACTTTCTATAAGTCCGTTTTTGTTTGTTTCGTTTTCCTTTAAAAGATCTGTGTCATTTTTTGTTTTATTGCTTTTCAAGCTACTTATTAATTCAGCAAGTTTTTTAAATGAATTTTTATTTTGATTTTCACTATCAAGTAATGATGTCTTTTTATATAATTTTAAAAAACGGATATTAAATTTTCTATTCATTTCACTTTTTTTTGGAAAGAACTCAGCCATTTGTTTAATTTGATTAATGTATTCCTTTTGTATGTTAAAATAATAATTTGTTTTACTATAACCTATTTTTTTAATTGTATTTCTTATTTCTTCATTGATGTTTATATCATTTATTACACTTTTAAATATATTAGTTATAGTCTTTGATTTCATAACTTCATATATGCATCGTAAAGAATGTTTATTATCATTTGGAGGTCGATATATATTGTATTTTTTTATACAATCTTCGAGTAAATAAAACCAAATTTTTTTAACCTCCTTATATAAGACTATAGGAAAATTATAATTGGATATTAATATTTGACATATTTCAAATAATATTTTTTGAAAATTTATAAAAAAATCATCATTTTCTTTTAATATATATTTTGTTATATTAATAATTAAATCCTTATCTTTATATAACTTTTGTATTATATTATATATATCTTTTTCAACATATTTATCTTCGACCCCTATTTTATTATCTTTAATTTCAAATGCTTCTTCAAAATATTCTTGTATTTCTTCATTCACATAATTACAATCATTACACACAAACACACCATCTTCCACTCTAAAGGAGGTACATCCACATACTTCACATTTTTTATCAACCATTTTTTTCTGTTTATTTCAAAATTGAATATGTAACTATTTTACAAATTTACAATCAATATTTATATAACATCTTATATCCTATCTTATACAATAAATCACGTTTCCCTACATTTTATAATTTTTTTTTTTGCATGTCCAAAAAAATATTTTATATACGAACCATTGTTTATATAAAACAATTAATTATTTTATTTTTAAATTATATTAGTTACTATTTTGTTGTTATAAATTAATCTAATTATGTCAACCAACTGGTTATTACTAAGCTGTAGTATGTACAAGCAGTTGGCCTATGAATACACATAACCTTGTTAATGTGTGTGTTTCAAAAAAAAATAATTACTAATACTTTAAAAGATTGGAAAAAAAAAATGAAATTTACTATGTATAAAAAATTTTAATTATAGAGAGTGTAAATATTTCTATGAATTCCTATTGTAAAAATTGGAAAACTAGTTGGCTAAAAATAAGTACTACATATATATGTTATGCTTACATAGTGTACATTTCACATAAAAATTAAATTTAAAAACAAATAACTATTAAAAAGTTATACCTAAAAAATGATAAAAAAAAAATAAGCAAAATTGTGCAAAAATAAAACGGTATGAAAATATTACGCCCTTTCATTCGGTATATAATTCTTGAGGTAATGTAACACAAAAATGTTAATAGCCCATATATAATACATAATTTAATATGTTATTATTCACAAAATTTAAGCCATAATTTTTTGTTTTACCTTAATAATTACACTATATATATAGGTGACATATTTATAATGTTTTAAAGCTGTATAATAAGGAATATAAATATTTAAAAAAACAAAAAAAAAATAATATATAGGAGGATTTATAAAAAATATTAAAAGCCCAATGTTTGATTTTTTTAAAAAATTATGTAATTGAAAAATATAAGATATCAAAAGCAGTATACTAAACAATAGCAAGTTAAAAAGTGTGACTGTTTTTTAAAAAAAAATATGTAATTGAAAAAAAGTATAATAAGAACACCACCAAGTGGAAAAACGTTTTAAAATAA
This sequence comes from Plasmodium chabaudi chabaudi, assembly GCF_900002335.3. Lineage (NCBI taxonomy): Eukaryota > Apicomplexa > Aconoidasida > Haemosporida > Plasmodiidae > Plasmodium > Plasmodium chabaudi. The sequence continues at coordinate 1,470,355 of NC_030114.2, forward strand.
TAATCCATATCATATAAATTAATATAGATAAAAATTTAAACAAAGCATAATCATACTTCATATATATAATACATGTGCATATGTGTTGGCATATATAATAGATAATAGAATGTAGGGTATGGGAAGTATTATTATAAATTAGCTAAGGCAGTACTACAAAAAGGGCATTGATCGAAAATAAATATATGCTTGAAAATTTCATTGTCTGTTGTAATAAAATAATGACAAAATGGACAATAATAAATATTACTAATTTTGAAATTTAGATTAAATTTTATAATATTATTATTATCCTGATTATATATATCATTTTTATGGATATTTTCAAAAATATGGATATTTGGTAATATTAGACAATTTTTATATATACAGCAAAATGTTATCATACATTTATTAAAAATATGTTTTTTTTCACATATATAATAATTATTATATAAATTTGATAAACTAATATTACCACATAGACAACAATTAATTTTAAAATATATTTTTTCAATAAGCTTATCATCAGTATTAATTTTGTTTATAATAGTTACAAATAATTTATATATTAAATTTAAGTATTTTTGAAAATCCTCATTTTTTATTTCCACATTATTTGCACACATAAATTGGCCTTCGAAATTTGTACAATTTTTATTATTTTTATTATTTTCATATAGCTCGTTATAAAAATGGAATAATAGATCTTTCTCAATAAGCTTCTTATCCAAACTTGTTCTTGGTTCTATATTTTTATTGCTTTCATCGATATCGCATTTTAAAACATTTTGTGCTTGTGTTAATAAAATACTAATCAAAGTGTAAAAATTAAGCAATATCAACAAATAAAAATAATCCATATTATTTTTTTTTAAATTATAATTTGAATTTACGTATGTGTTAGTATTATTTATTCTTAAAGTGTGCATCATTGTATATAGGACTTGGCACATTGATATGTTCACGTAGACATAAGAAAGAATGTCATTGCCATTGCCATTATTATCACTATCACTATTATTATTTTTCTTTTTTTCTTTTTCACCCGTATTTCCACAATCCAATGTTGCTATACTATAAATCGCGTCGAGATATTTACTTACTTTATTTATATAATACAAAAACTTTTTTAATGTTATCAAATTTGTTAATAAATTTTCGACTTCAATTTCTTTTTTTTTTTTTTTTTTTTCAAATTGTTCTTCCTTTATATTTTTCATTTTATTATTTTCTAAGCTAAGCATAGTGTTTGTCTCTTTTTTCGTATGATCATTTTCACATATTTCATATTCATTATTTATACATTCATGCTTATCCTCATTTAATGTAATTGAATTTTTATTAAGAGGGTTAGGGGATACATTACCGACTTCATTTGGTACCCTTTTTATTGCTTCCTCCTTTGGGTGTAAGTACCTATACCTTTTTTTATTTATTTTTGTATTTTTGTTTATTAAAAAATATGTGATATGTGAAATAAATGCGTCGTTATTTAATCCATTTCCCTTCAAACAAAAATTGTACATATGAACAAAAAAGGAAAATACAATAGAACAATATTTTCGCACATCAATGAATTGGCAATATTTTTTCAAAATACAATTTGCACACAATTCACAACTATCACAACTGTTGCAGTCATTGGGAATGATTTTGTCTATTCTATTTTCTCTTTTCTCTTTTTTTTCATTCAGCTGATTAAATACTAAATGAAATACACTTCCATATTCATGCATATAATTATTTTGTAAAAAGTTTAAAAATTTTATAAAATAATAAAAATTTAGTTTAATTTTTTTTTTTTTCATGCTTAAATTGTGTGGTAAATTGTTTATACAAGTTAGAATATTATCATAGGAAAAATATTCTTTTACAATATTTATAAAATTAAAATGACTATGTGCATCGTATGAATTTTTTAAGTTTTTTTTGTCAGTATTTTTCCTTTCATCATTTACATGGGATAAATTATTTTTCTCATTAATTAAAAATAGATCATAAAATCCGAATAAAATATATTTATATTCCCAAAAAAATGTTTTACTGTCTTTTTTAACAACCATGTTTAAACATAAGGGACTATTATCAATGCTGTGTGCAGAGTTTGTTTCATTTTTGTTGTTCTCTATGATAAGATTATTGTATAGGTTGCTATTATTAGTATCTTCTTGATGAAAATTATTATCATAATAATTGGGAGACTTGCCAATTTGATCAGCTATAGTACAGTGCCCGTTACATTGGTACACATGTCTTTTATATACAAACTTGTATATTTGTTTAAACCATTTGCTAAAGGCTTTAACATAATTAATTGTGAGGCATTGATCATTTATTGCCATACTAATATTTTCATATTTCTTTTCTTCATAATATAAATAAATTAAACTTTTATAAAGACTTGTGGTTGTGTTATATATATTAAGACTATTATTTTTTCCATCTTCATTTTCTGTTTCCTTTTTCTTTTTTATAATTTCATCATTAAAGGAAAAAAGTGTTGGTACAAAAAATTGTTTCTTAGCAATATTTGAATTTTTAATTTGTTCGTTTTCAAACAAATAAAATTCAAAATTGTTATTTTTATATGTACATATATAATTATATTTTTTTATATAGCCATTTTTATAAAAACATATTAGTTCAAATAATATACAACTTTTATTTTTACATTTAATTTCATTATATTTTTCAAAATTATATTTATTTATGACAATTCTGCATATAACATTGTTTTTATTATTGTTATTAGTAGAGGAAAAGTTCACTATTTCTTTATTAGTATTCTCATTTTGTGTGTGCGTTTTTTTTTTCTCTTTTTTTAGTGTTATTATAAATATGTCATATTTCGCTGTAATGACAATAAATTTATATTTGCATTTTATTACCTGACTGTTCATGTCGTTTTGATTTTTTAAAATTTCCAAAAAATCGCTATATTTTTTATTTTTACATGTAGAATTACTATGGTATAAGGAACGATTACTTTTTGAATGTATTTTATCATCATATGTATTAGATTTTAAATCTACATTTCCTTTTACCCTCTCATTATACTCCATAAATGTATTTTCATCACTTTCTTTTTCAAAATCGTATGAATAGCTAGTTTTTTTTTTATGAACAGAATTGGAATTACCCATATGGTGGTCATTATTTTTTGTAGAAATGTTTGTAGGAGGAACTATATTGTTTATAAAAGATATAGAATACAAATATTTTGAACTAAAATTTATGACATTTATTTTGGTACATTGGCATTGCTTATTTATTTGAAAATTGTAATATTTCTTTATATCAAACTTAAAATTTTCTTCGGTATATATATTTTGGAATGCTAAAAGGCAATCAAATGTGTATAAAACACCATCATTGGAAAGACAATATAAATTAAACTTATATTCATTTTTTAAATTGTAAATATTTTTTTTTAATTTTGTGAAATAAATATGTCGTATATAATCACCTGGGCACAAATTAGTAAACGAAATAATGCCTAAAATTTTGCATTTTAATGGGTAACATAAATTATTCACAAAAAATGTATTTCTTTTGAATAAGTTCTTGTCAACCTTATTTAGATCAAATTGATTATTGCACATGACTAGATCTTCAAACTGGAGGATGTTTTTTTCGCAACTATCAAAATTGTTTTTATTATCATTATCATAATGTTCATTAGCATGCTGTTCTTTTTTGTTTTCGCCCCAATCAGTATCACTTCCTCCTGTCTCGTCATAGCTATATAATGCCATTACGAACAAATGATCCTTAACATATTTTAAGCACAGATTTAAGGATAACATATATTTTCTCCCTCCTTCATCACACATTTTCGCATCCTTTAAATATAAACATTCGATGATTGATTTTTTTAAAAAATAATAATCATATTGATACACAGAATGTGAGTAAATTTTTTTAAATATATCACTTTTTGTGTGTATTTTGTTTTTTTCACTTATTTTTAGTTCTTTTAAATATATTTTTCCATTTTCGTTTTTTTTAATAAAATCATGTTCATCCATTTTTTTTTTATTTATTTCAAATATATCAATATATATATCATCATTATAGAATTCTTCAAAGAATTTTTTAAAATTAAATACTTCAAAAATTAAATTATATTTGCTATCTTTAATATAGCCTAGTATCATGTCGTTTTTTCGATTTGTTTGCACAAAAACTAAATCCCTTGAATTAATTTTGTGTATACTATCAAAATGAGTCTTCAATTGTTCGGCAATTTTTTGGTTCAATGTGAGAAATAGACTGCTTAGTAGCGTCACATTTTTGAAGCTGAAAAAATAGAAAAATGAAAAAAGTTAAAAAATAGATATATCATAAAATTGTCAACAATATTATAAAACTATTACAAAATATAAAATAGACGCATGTATGGAAAATATGAATAGAAAACTTACACTTCGACATGTTCTATATTTTCAATTGCTTCCAATACAAATTCTTGCCTTGATCTATATTCAATATTTTTTTGTGTATCACATATGCTTGAATATTTTTTAATATAATTTAAATAGTCTGAAATATTTATATTAATATGTGAATTGACATTTAAAAAAATATGAGGAAAAAAAATAGTTTTTATATCAAATAAGTGAAAGTAGTTACTATTATGTACCAACATTTCATTTTCATTTATTTGTAAATTAGTCTGATTGAACTCGAAATAATTATTCCCTTTTTTTGTTAAATATTTTTTATATCGAAGAATTGAAGAAAATATAAGATCTCTCTTATTTTCATCTTTCCCTATATCTCTCTTTACATTTTTTCCTACTCCATCATTTTTCTCATTGTCATTGCTTATTAGATTGTTTATATCATTTGAATTTCCGATAAAATAATCTTCATTATCATTTATATTTCCTCCCAAATTCTCTACGATTATATTTTCATTATGTTCTGGCTTTTTCTCACCATTATTCTCTATCATTGTGCACCAACTCACAAGTTTGATGTGTAAGCATGTGCATCACTTCGCTTTGCTCGTTCTGTTCGTTTTGTTCGTTTTTTCTCTCGATTTCTATGTCTGTTTGCTGGCTGGCATGTGCCACTTTGACAATAATAGGCTTAACGTGTGGCAAGTGATGGAAAATATTGAATAATTAAAAAAAATGAAACAAAAACAGTTTTATATCATGCTGCATGATGAAATTTATTGTTTTGTAAAAAACGGAAAAACAAATATATATATTTATACATATGCTTATTTGCTTATTTTCATATAATCTTCACCCACCGCCAAAGAATAACTTAATTTATATTCTACTCTCAGTGAGGTAGGATAAATCGAGGAGAATGGCGTATTTTTATGAAGAAGTGGCATTACTAATTAAGAATAAAAGGAGGAATTAAAAAATAAAGTTGGTATATTAAAACAAGAAATAAAATAAATACCCCTAAGCATGGGTTTTGTCGTGAATTATTTTATGTGTGTGATAAAATTTTGAAGGCAATAAAAATTAGAGCGAAAAAAATATACTATAATATAGTTTATCTTTCATCATACAAAAAAACATAAATTAAAGAAATAAATTTATATTCATTTTTATTTATATATTAAATTTTATACAAAATTAGAAAGAGAATTTTTTCCCTATTTTCATTATGTGGTATAATAAAAGGGGGAATAATCAATTTCTATATTCATACAATTTTTTAATATGACCTTATATTAACACTTTTTTTTTCCCCACTAATCAATAAAAATAATATATCTATATATATATTTTATATTAAAACTTTTTTTTTTTAATAATAATGAGTATATGGGCATTTTGGGAAACATGATAATATTGTACATTCTTTTAAACTAATTTATATATGAATATATAAATATAATTACATACATACAAGTGTGGGGGTATGTAAATTGATTTATACAACAAAATACACACACACATGTACTTATATTTATTACCTGACCGGCAATAATAAAATAAAAAATGGGTAAGCAAAAAATAATTGATGCCAGAAAGGCATACTATGAAGGGGATATTGAAAAGTCCAAAGAAGTTCATAATCATTATCATAGTCTAGATAAACATGCTGAAAATCATAGTCTTGATAAAGATCATTTAAAAACAATAATATTTGGAAGTTTAGATGGAATAATTACAATTTTTGCAATTGTTTCCGGTTGTGTGGGTGCTAATATAACACCTGCACAAGTCATAATTATTGGTGTTGGTAATTTATTTGCAAATGCAATTTCTATGGGTTTTAGTGAATATACTAGTTCAACAGCCCAAATAGATTTTATGGCAGCAGAAAGACAAAGAGAAGAATGGGAAATAGAAAATTGTCCAACAGAAGAAAAACAAGAAATGATCGATATTTATATTAATAAATATAAATTTGATAGTAAGGATGCAAAAAATTTAGTAGAGATCACTTTTAGAAATAAAAATTTTTTTTTAGAACATATGATGTCAGAAGAATTAGGTCTTATATTAACTAATGAAGATAAAACTGAAGCATTCAAAAAGGGAATTTTAATGTTTTTAAGTTTTTGTTTTTTTGGTATGATACCATTATTTTCCTATGTACTTTATAATTTGTTTTTTAGTGCAGCAAATTACACAGCCTCTTTTGCCGTTGTTTTTATATCAACCCTCATCACGTTGTTCATTTTGGGACTATTCAAGGTAAGTTTTTCAAGACATGAGTTTATTTCCCCATTATCTGTTCGCTATTATGTTCGCTATTCTGTTCGCTATTCTGCCCACTATTCTGCTCACTACATTTTTTGCTACGTTTTTTTGTGCAGTCCCAGTTTACCACTCAAAAGCCAATTGTGTGCGCCCTTAGTATGGTCCTAAACGGGTCGATTGCTGGAATGCTTCCATTTTTATTTGGTGTTTTGCTTAAGACAAACACAGCAGATTAAGAATATAAGAGAGTGTGTTCGACACTTGCCAATTACATTACATAAAACTTTATATATATACACACATTTGTAATTGCATATGCAGATAAATGCCGAGCTAATTGAAAAACGGCGCAAAAAATAATGCGTCTTTAACATTTTCGTTACTAACTTTTTTAAAAATTATCTCATTTTATGTATTTCAGTTCTTTATTTTTTACCCTAATATTTTTAATGATTTTGTTTTATCAAAATGGCGTATGAACATGCATAATAAATATACACTTATTTTTATAACACAATTAATAAGTTCATCGCGTATTTACGTTTACATCATACTTACACTGCATCATACTTACACTGCATCATACTTACACTGCATCATACTTACACTGCATCATACTTACACGATGTTTGCATAACATTTTGGCGTGTGCCTATTTTAAAGAAATATGCCAATGATTATTTAATTAACTCTATAAATTTATTTTCCCTTAAAATTTTTCTATAAATTTTGTTCTACTCTTAAAAATAATTTACATTAAAAAGGAGACAAAAATAAATTACCCAAAAGAGAGTGTATATTGTATTTTTTTTGTATAAATGGAAAAAAAAAATTATGTTCATATTTTACGAGAAAATATTAATACACAGTTTATTGACAAGCTACTTAAATTAAAAAAATGTATAATAATACATGGAGGCAATTTTAAAATTTATTACAAATTTATAAATTCTTAATAAATAAAATAATATGCCATTATTTATACAAAATAGGATTTTGATATATTCAAGAAAATTGTAAAATAAATGGAGTGACGTTGCAATTTTTTTTTTAATTATAGTTTATGCTATTTTTTTGTATTATAAAAAAAGTACATTTTCGTAAAAGGGGGAAATACTCTTTCTACATACGAAAATTTATTATCAGAATAAGCTTACAAATATGTTTTATATATATACTAGGTTTATAGTTTTTTATTTTTATTTTTAATTTCTATATATTAAACTGTTTTATTTCATTTTTTCCATTTTTTGTTTTGTTTCCCCTTATCCGTAACCTGGTTGTTCCATCCTGCATATAAAGCTTGCCCATATTTTATCATTTCTTTTTCGCAATTTTGTTTTTACAATTTTTTCGTGTTTTCCACCTTTAAGCGTCTTTAAAGAAGGGCACCAGTTTGAGCATGTACTAAATGAGTATGCATGGTGTGACTATCTTTTTTTTTCCTGACAGGTCATAATATAATAAGCCCTTCATTCTAATAATAATTATTTTGTTTTTTCCCATGCCTTTAAATATAGAATAATGGAAGAAAAAAATGAGGGGGTAATAAAAAGCGGAGCATATAGAAATTTAATTAGTGGATCATTCTTACATTGCCTAGAAACAGCAACTTTAGGTTTACCTTTAGAAGTTTGGAAAACACGAATGTGTATTTATCGAACTGAGAATACAATTAGTTCATTTGCAAATATTTATAATAAAGGGATTGGACAATTTTATGGAGGGTTTTATGCTAAATTGGTAGAAAGTAGTACTAAGGGTGCAGTATTATTATTATCAAAAGAGAGAGTAATAAAAATTTTGAATGATTTAAATGTTAATAGCACCATTAGTGGATTTGTAGGTGGAGCTTGTGGTGGTATATGTCAATCACTAGTTATGACACCATGTACATTTTTTATAACAGCAAGTATTGATAAAAATATTAATTATAAAGAAAAACTTATATCCATTTTCAAACACTCTGGTATTTCAACATTATATAAAGGAAACTCTGCTATGTGTTTAAGACAAGGAACAAATTGGGCTAGTAGGCAAGGAATTACCGAATGGGTACGAAATATGTATATTAATAGAAAGCAAAAAAAAATGGAAAAAGAGTATAACAATGTAGAAAATGTAATAAAAGGGAGTGGGAAAACACCAGGAAGTATTAAAATTTGTGATATATCAAATCCAAATAAATTGAATCAAGATAAAAAAAATAATAATGAATTAAATACAAGTGAAGAAATCATTTGTGGTATTATAGGTGGGTCATTATCAGTATGGAATAATCCATTTGATGTTATCCGAGTTTATATGCAAAATAATGCAAATAAAAATATTAATCTAAGTTTTACTCAATCATTTATAAATTTATATAAAGAAGGTGGAATATTATATTTATACAAAGGTGTCATACCCCGTTGTTTTCTTTGTATTTGGCAAACCTTATTTATGGTGACTGGCATTAAAATATTAAATAATTATTTTTAGTTTTATTTTTGACCTTAATTGCGCCCTGCTTTGTACAGGCTACACAAATGTGTGTAATATATGCCTTGGATAGGCTATTTTTTTTTCATTTCTTTTATGATTATATTTGTATTTACTTTAAAACACGTGTATTTAATTTTATTGCGTTACAACATCATAACGCCATAGAGTTTTAGAGCATGAAAAAACTTTAAACACAAAAAAAGATTCGCAAAATAGTGCACATTAAATGCGAATTTTAACAATTTTTAATTATGTCGTTATACTTTTTAATTTTATATTTATAATTTTATTTTTTTACTTTTTATTGCACTGGGGAAGCGGAAAAAGGCGATAAGGGCTACGCCCCCCTTTGCTTCTTCATATTTTGAGACACTTAAAAGTGATGGTAGCCTATGATTTATAAGACTTCAAGGATATCTTTATTTTTTTTATCGCCCTCATTGGGTGTGTTAAAAAAATTTTTCATTTCGAAAAATCTTTTTCTTTTAATTTGATAAGCAATTTTTTTTAATAGGCTAAAATGTTTGTTATCCCGTTCTGCATAAATATCTTTAATAGGTGGTCCAGTTTTTTTTTTTTGAATATAAAGTTGATAATTATCTTGTTCCTTTAAAAGGTTTTTATCAACAGGTTCAGGCATTGCACACCCAGATATTTTAGAAATTCTTACACATTCACCATTCATCATGTATCTTCTTTTTACAACCGTTGGTTTTTTATTAACTGGATCTAATAAAGAGACATTAGTAATATGTATTGGCATTTCTTGTGTAATTATACTTCCTTTTCTATTTGTGACATTCCATGCTGATCTTTTCATATTACATCCATCAACTATTACTGTATTTCTTTTAGGATTAATACTTAGTATTAATCCTTCTTTATCTTTATCTGGGCCATATAAAACTTTTACTAAATCACCAACTTGTATATTTAAATAATAAGAAAGATTTATTCTCTTTGGCTGATTTTGTTCTCTTAAAGGATATGGGATACTTAATTCTTTACTTAACTCTAAAAAATCGTATTTATGGTATTTCCTTTTCCTTTTATCAAGTCTCTTTGCTTGCATGAAATATTTAATATATCTTGACATTTTTATAAACAATAATAAAAGAAATGAAATTCCCAATCCGTTTTTCTCCCTTCCTTTCCTTTAATTTTTAGTTAATCTTTCTCTTTCACCTCAATAAAAAAACATTTTCATTTTGTTTGTCATTTATTTTTGTAGATTATGTAATTTATGTTTTTATCAATCTAAAAAAATGTGAAAAGCAAAAATTAAATGAAATATATCCAATATTTTTTTTTTTTTTAATTTTTTTTTTATTATTGCATCAAATCTTATTATATCCGTATGCCCATATGCATGCCTTTTTCCCATTTATAGATTTGTCAATAAACATTATAACTATATATATATTTTTTTTTAATTTTAAATTAGAAAATATTTTGAATATACAGTTTGATTTCTCCGCTTTTTCTTTTACATTATTTTGTTCATCAAGCTAGTAATTGTATATGTTCTATATTTTTAATTTTTTTATTTTTTAACTTTGTTGTTATATTTATTGTTATTTTTAATAAAGTAAAATTGGAATAGATATAGTATTGTCCAACTTGATGAGCAATAGTATTTTACAAAAATCGAAACAATACGTTAAGGAATATATTTATACTACAAACAGTAGAGGATGTGAAGATTTTTCTCCATAAGAGAGTTCAAAAAAGAGCGACCACACAATTATGAATGATCTACTATATACTACTACATATGTTTATTACAAATATAAATTAATTGATAAAATTGTTAATCTTATTTAATTTTGGTGATCAGTTTTTATTTGTCCCATTGGGCATTCAATAGCTTGCCTACAACTACGTGAAGAATAAAACATATTTGATTTTTTTTTGATTTATGGTGAAATAAAAATATGGATGCTTATGTCGAAAAAAAGCAAGTCGATGAGGATTACCTATTAAGTATTCGAAAAAATGAAACAACAAACATTTTAGAAAAAAATCAGCCAAATAACTTTTCAAATGATACAACACAATCGATAAGTCTTGTTCATCCTAAATCCGTAAATAACAAAAATAGTGATGATAAAAAAATAGGTAAAGGCAATAAGGATAATAATAATTTTATTATAAACGATTTAGAAAAGCAAACAAACCAAATAAGTATCAATATATTAAACATTTTAAAAGCATCAAATATTCCAGATCGTGATATATTAAAAAGAACAAGCAACAGATTTGCTAAAGCATTTTTATATTTAACTGAAGGATATAATATGAATGTAAAAAATATAATAAAAAAATCTATATATAAAAGAAAATATAAAAATAATTCGTTAATTAAAATAAAAGATATACATGTTTATTCCTTATGTAAACATCATTTATTACCATTTGAAGGATTATGTGATATTGAATATAACCCAGATAAATATATAATGGGTTTGTCAAAATTTTCGAGAGTTACTGATATATATGCACGTCGTTTACAATTACAAGAAGATCTTACTAACGATATTTGTAATGCTTTAAAAAAGTATTTAAAACCCTTATATATAAAAGTCACAATTAAAGCAAAGCATTTATGTATTAATATGAGGGGAGTAAAGGAACATGATGCTATGACAGTTACACATGCATCATATGTATCAAAACAAGGAACCAATTGTTTTAAAGAACATATTAATTCTTCGGAAAATGAAATACCAAAATTGGATACCCCTGAACAAGCTTTATCATAAATAGTTATTATTTTTCTTAATACAAATTTGTAACATGGCTATAGTATATTTTTTTTAAATAGCCCTATAAACGATATAATATTTATATAACAAAAAAAAATATTTTTTACTGTTGTTTGTTTTTTGCTTTGTCTTTTTTCAAATGTGAAAATGGTGATATATGAGCTAGCTAAATACACCTTTTAAATGGTATATTTTTTTATTAAAAAAATAAAATAATTAAAAATATGTTCATTAAAATGAATAATTAGAAAAAATTATAAAACGCAATAACAAAACATAGATATATATATATGTCAAACTGCAAATTACATAAAAAAATATTCTTATATATATATATATAGAAATATAAATACATATAGACAAAATTTTTATTGCATGCTTTAAAAGCTTTTATTTAATTTTTTTTAAAATTATGGGATTTAAAAAACAATGAAGTATAAAATTAAAATAAAGACTCCCACATTTTTTTTTTTAAAAGATTATATAGAATAAATATATTAGTATTCCATACAAGTTCATTTGGAGATATATTGGAATATTTTTTATAAACAAAAAATATATATAACACATATTTTGTTTAGAATTTTTATGAATGCATATATTTCCTTATCCTTAATCCCGTATATATTATACCACATCCAAATTTATGAAAATTGCCACATAAACATTGATTGTTGTTCATCAATTTTTCTAAAATAATTATCGTTTTTCCATTTTTTTTTTAAACTTATTCAATATTGTTCCCCATAAATAATATACACATTATACTATATTATATTTTTTTTCGTAATTGATTTCTCTTAGCATATTTAATCATAGAATATTTCATTAGTAATGCCACAAAAAAATAATTTTTTTTTTTCTACGTTATAGTTTAAAATTTTATTCCTTCTAATCGTCCAAAGAAATATGTGTCAAATTGATACAGTTAATATTTCCACATGCCATCGTAAACGCTTTTTTAGGTTTTTTTTGCAGCTCCTGAAAACTCGCTTCATCTAAAAAGATAATAAATAAAGAGAAAAACAAATAAGTAGCGAAATAATAAATCCAATCATTACACACACACACACGCATGCATATATTTATTCTTTTTTGTTTGAGCCAAACCTGCGTATAGAAAAATAAGAACCCTGTTAACATACGTTATCGTTTCTATATTATCATTCCCCTTTTTAACTGATATGATAGGACAATTGTCATTTTTATTTTTATCTCCGTACCAAAAAACACACGCATAATCATCTCCTAAAATAGGATCATCATTTTTTGTAATGCCATTTGCAATTTTACCTGTAAAAAATTTATCATATTTATTTTTTTTTTTGAAAGAAAAATATAAAGAATCATTTTTTGCGAATACAACCCATTAGAAGTTACACCAATGGGTGCTCGGTCTTATTATTTTTAATTTTTTTCGTACATAAAATATTTTGGAGCTGCTGGGAATCTTTCCAATATTCTTTGGCTCGAGGGTGAACGTAATTCTCCCAGGCTCTACATAAAAGCAGAACTTCATTTGTTGATCGTTTTTCTACTGGGTCCCCCACTTTTGATATCACTTGAGATACATTGTTACTACTGCTATCCTATTCAAAAATATAAAAAAATGATGATATGTCTTTTATATCTTGGTATTTTTGTATATGCACTATGAATGCAATTTAGCTTTTGATATATTTTTTTCTTTTGTTTGGGTAAGATTACATCGTATGTCACAACGGAACTTTTCTTTTCATCGTTTTTACTTGGCTTTTCACCATACATTAATTCTAAAATATAATCGAACGGAGATATTGAACAATAATGACAATTGAAAATATCCATTTTATTTTTTAATTCAAAGGATGAATAATTTAAAAAATTATAAATTTAATAAAAAAAAATGGAAAAATCACATTACAAATTATTCTACAATTGTATATATATTGTATGCACATGGGTATGTATCTCATATGTCTACGTACTTATTTTTAAATGCATATTTTAAATTATATATGTATGAAATGAAATAAAAAAAATTAAATAATTTTTTTTTTTTTTTGATTATTATTTATAGTATGGCATTTTTAGGATGGCATTTTTTGCAAAGCAGCATTTAATGTGTGATTTTAGACGTTAAATAACAAATATTCATTTATTTATTTTTAAGAATGTAAAATCTAATTTTCTTTTATATTAATAATGCATAACAGAAAGTACAAAACAAACACACGTTTGTTCTTCATTGTCTTACAAGGGTTAACCTGGCATATTAATATGTACTATATAAATACTTCCATGTTATGCATATCACAAATATAGTATAATATTATTTTTATCAAATATTCTGACTTGTTAATAATATTTTAAATATAAAATAAAAAAAAATAAAAAAAAATGAGAAAAAAGATGTATTCTGCACAAAATTACATGAACACTTGTAATTATTCATAAAAAAATATATAATTATTTCTGAATGCGCATGTAAATAATATATATAATTATATATACATAATATTATATATAATACATAATTATGTACACTCATAAAAAATTCTGCATTTGTCATACTTTTTATTATTATAATATAATATTTTTCTTTTTTTATATATCCATATATTCCATTTCATATCATAACCATTAATACAACTGAACAAAATATTTTCCAAACATTTACCCATTTTTTCCCAAAAAGGACAATTTAAATTTTTACAATTCTTTGCAATTTTTTTATCATAGTAAATATGTTTTTAACACCGCTTTCATTTTAAATTATAAATAAATAGATATTTATGTACAACCCATACGTAATAACACAATTTGGGGAATTAAAAAAAAATACGGTTACATTCAGACAGTTTTCATTAGTGTAACTTTATATTATTCGTTTACAATTTTTAAAATTAAAAATTCATAAAAAGAATCTTTATAATTTTAGTATGCAAATTTGCATAATTTAAATTGGGAAAGGTAGCAGATTATACTTGTATCTTTTATAAAAAATATGTAAGAACTCAAAAAATGCGAGAAAAATTCCATGTAATAATAAATTACATGTTTAATCATGGATGTGGCCATTCCCTTAAAAATTTATATAATTATTACACCCCCAAATAAAAAGCATAAAAATATAAAGGTAGAAAGCTAAATAAAAGGTTATACTTTTTAATATACAATTGATAAAAATTGTAAAAAGGAAAGGAAGGATATTACATATATGTTTTATTAAAACCTATGGGTATTCGCCCATCTTTGTAACTCTCTTAGCTATGCATGTATGTGATAAGATATATTCATTGTTTAAAATTAGTTAAGTAAAACGTGGTTACATTTGTAAGATTTGTGAAAGATGGTGTGCACATAAATAATATATTTTTTTCCACTGTTTTGATAAGTATTAAAATAAGCCACTATTTTACGTCAGCAACAAATTTGAACATATAGCGCACTTTATAATTCTATGATACTTGTAAATTTTTTATATTTTTTTATTTTCTTAATTTATTGGTCATATTGAGGGGTATGATTAACCAATACACCGGTTTTTCATAAATCTTATGCATACTGAAATAAAACATTTAGCTAATCATTTTCTCTTTAAAGATAGACATTTTTAATTTATAGATATCAAATAAAAAAAAACCTTTTAAATATGAAGCAATTATTATAAATAAAATAAAACATATAAAATTATTTGGGAGAAATGTAACATAATTTATAAAATTTAAGACAGCCATATAATTAATAAAAGACATAAAATATTAATTGTTTAATTTTTCCAATTATATGCATGTATATATTATATATTTTGTCTGAATTTTTCAAGATTGTTTTTATGTTTAATTATCCTATTTTTTGTTTAAATTGTTTGTTTGGTCTACCTGTATAAGATAAACTTATTCCCAGTTTTTTTTTTTTGATATTTATTTTTGGAGGTTTATAGTTTAAAAAATATTTTTCTTATACTTAAAAAATCATTTTATCGCAATATAGTTTATTCCCTCAAATTTTTCATAATTAAAAGAACGGATATATATATATGTGTGTAATTGTAATTTTTATAGCCAAAAATATGTAAATATATAAAAATATATAAATATGTTATTACATTATGGTCAGTTTTTGTCAAACATGATAATTATATTCGATTAAATTATTAATTGGCGAATATTAAACTTGTAAATGTATATAAAAGATTTATACATATGTAATTGTAAAAAAAAACGTATATACATGTATACACAAATACAGTTACAATTCCTAGTGAAAAAAATAAATAAATATATATACATATATATTCTCGATTTATAATTTTTTTTTTATAAAATTATTATACATGCTTGTTTTATATATTTTTCCCCATATTATGTATTGTTCATATATTTTTCCACATATTATGTATTGTTCATATATTTTTCCACATATTATGATATTGTTCATATATTTTTTTCCTATTTTTCAGTTTGTTCATATATTTTCCAATTTTTGCACAATTTTTGCACTTTCACAATTTGATCTTATATTTATATAAATTACATATTTACTAATAGGGATAAATAAATTCGAGGGGAATATTTGTTAATACATGTAAAAACATGAATTGTTAGCTTTTTTATTGGAATAAAATTTCCATACAAGGTTATAATTTTTTTTTTAAAAAAAGCGCCCAACCTTTATTTCAAAAATAATTTATTTGTTTTGCCCAACATATGAATGCATACATATTCGAGTAGCATAAGTCTTATAAAACAAAAGTGTGTGTAGTGCCTCAACGTGTGTAAAAAGAGACAACATAATTGCATACGTGATAATTAAATTTGTATATAAAAAAATAATAAAGATATTATTGTTGCAGAATAAGACGACATAATGCAACTGGTGTCTGATTTTGTAAATACAAAGTACCTATATGAAAAGGTACATATAAATAAAATAATTTCAAAAAATTATAAAGAAATAATAAAGAAGAATGAAAGTCCAGGATTTGAAGATGAAATACGAGCTTTTACAAGTATTAGAAATAACATTTTAACAGAACAATTTAAAGGACCAAATGATAAGTTATTAAAATTATATAAAGAATATTTATTTTATTTTGATATATTTAAAAAAAAAAAGTTATTAAAAGACAATACTGCATTATATAGTAATAATATATATGAAAAAAATAAAAAAGTGGAATATGTGTTTGAACAAGAAAATATAATAATACTATTCAATATATGTATATTAAAATGTAGCTTATTAAAATATCATAAAAATTCAAATGATATGAAATTATTAAACAAAATATCTAATAAGGTTGTAGATATATTTAAATATTTATTTGAAAATATGAATAATGAAAAATTGAGTGAACTAACAGATATTAATTGTGCTAGTACTTATATATTTTTATGTATGGCATTAGCATATCATGAAAATATGTTTTATAATACGGCTATATTAAAAAAATGTAAACGAAATTTATTATCTAAATTAAGTTATAATATATATACCTATTTTAGTAATGCCTTATATTGCTTAGATGGGAAAATGCTTGATGTATTTAAAAATGCAACAAAATTTTCAACTGCAAAAGGTAATATACATTATATAAGGAATGTCAATAATTCATTTTATAACTTTATTTTAATAAATAAAATAATCTTCATCAGTATTAGTAATTATCATTGTGCTTTAAAATATGCACAACTAAACCAAGAGATTGATGATATAAATATTCAAAAATATGAAGAAGACAAGATTGGAGAAATCATTTGTAGATTAAAATATAGTCTAGACAATGTAAATAATGGAATTGAAATTTGTAAAAAAAATAATTTTAATATGAATTTTTCAGAATTAAAAGATAAAATTGCTAAGTCATTAAATTTTTTTGAACATGAAAATAAAAATATATATTTTGAGGTTATACCAACATATGATAAATTAGATAAATTAAAAGGGACGGAAGTTTTAAAAGTTAAAGATATAGATATATCAGATATTTATATAAAAAAAAATATTTCCAATGATTTGAAATTATTATTTAATAAACAAGCCCAAAATATTTATTATCAATATAATGGCGAACTAACACAAGTATACAATTTGTTTGAAAAAAATTATATAATTTTAAATGATCAATTTAAAGTAATGAATATATCTAATCGAAAAAATATTATATCATCTCTTAACAATGCAATTATAAATTCATATAATAAGATTAAGGATTATTATAGACCTGATATTTATTACAACAATTTAACTGCCCTAAACAATGTAGAGGTACATTTACAAGAAATAATAAGTCAAATTGAAACAAATTTAAATACAGAACATCGAAATAATTTTGAATTTCAAAAAAAATATGTTAACGTTGGAATAAATCAAGAGTCCTTAAATTCTTATAATTCATTTTTGCAACATGTAAAGAGTTTTAAAACTGCTTTAGAACAGCTTAAAAAAAATATCGACACATTTAAAAAATTTCTGGAAAATAATCATGAAAATTTTCAAATATGCGAAATGGAAATATCTGGATTTTATAAACATGTGATTGATAATCTTAATCTTTGTACTAATGTAAACATCGAATCATTAGATAGTATTTATTCATATTACCAATCAATTTTATCTGAAGAAAATGAGCCTCTAAAAAAGGAAAACGACCTTAATGAAAAAAATGATATTGAAAGTACAGCTCAATATAACAATTTACCATCATTAGTATATACCGATTTTCAAACCTTTTTAAAAGAAAATAATATAGTTATTAATATAAATAAAAATGTCGATAAAAATAATTTATTTCACTATGACAAATTAAATAACTATATCAACGTCCATTCAGAGTATAAATTTTTCTATGTCCTTGTTTCGATCTACTTTTCATTAAGCATACAACTGAAAAAGTTTTCATACCACCTACACGATTTGAAGCATAGCGTAAAGGAGGAGTTTCTGAACTCGATAACGGTATGGCCATGCGTGCACACGCATGTGCATATGTATATGTATATGCATATGCATATGTATTGTATATTTTTTTTTCCCACGCTTTGCGAAGGGAATGCCCTCTAATAATAGAACCTGCATAATAATAGAACCTGCATAATAATCGAACCTGCATAATAATAGAACCCGTTTTTTCACTTTTCATTTATAACTTTTTGTACTTTGGCAGGAGGAGAAAGATAGCGATAAATTGAATGAGCTGTTGGAAAAGGAAAAAGAAACATTACATATGAAAAAAGAAAAGCTTGAAGAAATTTTATCATTATTTGAAAAAGATCTTAACAAGTTTTATGATTATTTTCATGAATATAATAAACTAGATAATTTCAAAACGCTTGATGTAAGTTTATCTGTAAAAATATGTGTCTATTAAAATAGGAAAACGCTCCGAGATTTATATTATTATTTATGTATATGTTTATATATTTATTTTCTCTCCCTTTTCAACAGAATTTTAATATATTTTTAAAGGACCTAATGGAAAATTGCAAAAAACTTAACACCGTATACGAGCGACACTCACATACTTTGAAAAATGCTCTCATGCTAAAAGATGATGTAAGATTATTTAGTGTCTACAAAATATGTATATCATACTATTCTTTGGTGTAGCAAGTATAATGACCCTATACCTACTGATCTTATTATCTTTCGTTTATTTTGTTTTATCTTAGGTAAACAAGTACATATACATGCGTGAAAGCGAACGATCAAACATAAGGTAATGCCATATTCCCCTATAGGCTTAGCATATTTAATCTTACTAAGCATTCCACTATTATGCATTTATATATATACAATTTTTTTTTTTTTTTTTTTTTTTTTCCACGATTCAGGATACAGCAAATCCCCAATAACTGCCCAAGGGATGGTCATAAGCCTTTTTAATGAAATAGGAAATTACAGTTTTATTTGTTAATAAATTGATTTATATGTTTTTTTTGCGTAAAATGCACATGTATATACACACACACATGATATGCATATTTTTTTTTATTGGAAAAATATGTTGACATATTTTATTTAATATTTATACTTGTTTTGTATACACATATTTGTTAAATTGTGTTTATCTCTTACACAATTTTAGTAATTTGAAAATTCAAATTAAAAAAAATTAAAATAATAATAGTAATAAACCCCCAAACCAACATTAAAATGGAATATTGAATAGTTCAGATTATATGACAATATTTTTTTTTCATTTTTTTTAAACCCGGTTAACTTAAATTAGTTACATATATATGTGTATTATTTTATAAAGACGTAAAAAATTATTTATATAAAATAAGGCATGTATTTTTTCTCCTAGCAATATTCCAAATAATATTATAAATAAAATTTGAATACAAATTATTATGTATATATATTATGGTAAATAGTAGGATGATAAGTTATCAAATATTTTTGTTGTTGTGAATATGTAAAAGATAGTAAATTCATTTTTTCTCATCTATGTTTATAATTAAAAAATGAAATAAAAAAAAATTCTATTACTTTTCCAATTTGAAATATTCATAACTTGTTAAACGAATAATGCTTAAGTGAAAAATATCGAATACAACATTTTTATAGAATATAAAAAATGATTAAACGATTACAATAAAATATGGATATAAATAAAAATATATAATACTTATTGTTTTATTTATTTTTTTTTGTTGTTGTTATTGTTATACCGTCGTTTGGGCTTACAAGTTTTTTTGTTTTTAAAACCTTTTATAATGCTCTTTTTAATACTATAAATAATAACGAACTACCCATAGTATACTAAACAGTATATATAATACAATGCTAGTTAGGAGTATATAATTATTATACATGTTACTTCCCCTTCTCTTTCTATTATTGGAACAGTAAATTATATTTATATGCAATGTTCCATATTCTTTAACTTATTATGTACGTGCATAATATAGAAAAAACGAAGCTAAATGATTATATATAAAAATAATTATACATATAAATAATTATACATATAAATGATTATATATAAATATAATGCTATGGAAATATGAAACGTTAAGGATGCTATTAAGTCCCTGTAAGTACATTATTCTATACCCCCTTTTTTTTCCTTTTATATATTTACAATATTTTATTGATACTTTATTTCTTTGTATTTTTTTATAATTGCACTATGGGGATTATAAATATAATTTTTGGCAGTACAATATTCAATCCCTTTACTTGTATATAATTATGTAAATTAAATAAATGGGCATAGATTAATAACATAATATAAATAAATATATGGTACGGTACAATAGGGCTTACATACTTTGATATTATATTATATTATATATTGCTTATTTACTGTCCCTATCCGGTATGCAAATAAAGATAAATTCCTCTTAATTTTTTTCTATGGCCTACATAATAAATATGCATATTTAAATGGATTTTATAAAATATATAAAGTAAATTAAATTATTAAAAAAATACAAAAAAATTATATAATAAAAAATAATATATTTTTATTATTTTATAAAAAACATCAAAAAACTTAAAAAATTAAAGATCATAAAAAAAACAAAAAAATAAAATAAAAAAACATAAAAAAAACAAAAAACAAAAACCAAAAAATACAAAAAAACCATAAAAACATAAAATACAAAAAAAAAAAACGTAAAAACAAATAAGACCCAAAATAGAGCATTATAAACAAATCGAAGAATATATAATTAAAAAAAAAAAAAATTTTTAATAAGGCCAATAAAGATAATAAAAACAAACAGGTAATATATTAAATAGAAAGGGGGTTGAAATTTATATAAGCGTATGTACAATTTGCTAACAAATTTTCTACATTCGTAAATGTGGTAGTATAATAAACTTTTGTAGCCTATAATATGCACATAAAAATATCCTATATTCATTCTATACATATTTCAAAAATGGGTATATATTCTATGTGCATATATATACCTCCAACGGTTTATACTGCTCCCTATTTTGCTTAATATATATATGTATATATTTTAGTTTATATAAATTGCTCGTGTATTATGCACAGTTATGGCCTGATACATTAGTAGTACCCCAAAATGTTATCTACATATTTTGAATATGCATATATGGCCCCTCTTGAAAATTGCCAAACCCATTCTTCATTTTGTTTGATATTTTAGCTTGTTCATTATTATTACTTTTTTTTTTTTTGTAGCTAGCCAAAATGATAGCTAACAGTACGAATATAATGCCCCCAAGTTTTTCCACAGCATCGCTATATGTTGGTGATTTGAGCGAAGATGTGACTGAAGCAGTTTTATATGAAATATTTAACACCGTTGGTCATGTGTTATCAATAAGAGTTTGTAGAGACAGTGTAACAAGAAAATCTTTAGGATATGCATATGTAAATTATCACAATCTAGCAGATGCAGAAAGAGCATTAGATACTTTAAATTATACAAATATAAAAGGGCAACCAGCTAGATTAATGTGGAGTCATAGAGATCCATCATTACGTAAAAGTGGGACTGGAAATATATTTGTAAAAAATTTAGATAAAACAATAGATAATAAAGCATTATTTGATACGTTTAGCATGTTCGGCAATATATTATCATGTAAAGTTGCAACAGATGAATTTGGAAAAAGCAAAAATTATGGTTTTGTGCATTATGAAGATGAAGAAAGTGCAAAAGAAGCTATTGAAAAAGTAAATGGAATGCAATTAGGATCGAAAAATGTATATGTAGGACATTTTATTAAAAAATCAGAACGAGCTACTAATGATACTAAATTTACAAATTTATATGTAAAAAATTTTCCTGATACTGTAACTGAAGCACATCTAAAAGAATTATTTAGCCCATATGGTGAAATAACATCTATGATAGTAAAATCAGATAATAAAAATCGAAAGTTTTGTTTTATTAATTATTCTGATGCAGATAGTGCAAGAAATGCTATGGAAAATTTAAATGGAAAAAAAATTACAGAGGATGGTAAAATAGATCATAATTATGATCCTAAAAAGGAAGAAGCTGAAAAAGCAGCAAATGAAAATTCTAATAATACTACATCTGAAGAAAATGCTGCAACATCTGAAACACCAGCAGAAAAAAAAACAGATTCAGAATCAGCTACTAACAAAGATGCAACAACAGGAGAAGATCAAACAAGTGCAAATGGAACAACAACCACTGTAACATCTACAACAGATGCAAAAACTGAAGAAGCAACTAATGATAGTACTGCTAATGCTGCTACTGCTGAAAAAAAAGATTCTAAAAAATCTGGAGAAAGCACTGAAACACCAAACATATTATATGTAGGTCCTCATCAATCTAGAGCAAGAAGACATGCACTCCTAAAAGCAAAATTTGATACATTAAATACTGAAAGCAGAAATAAACATCCAGGTGTTAATTTATATATAAAAAATTTAGATGACTCTATGGATGATCAAACACTTAAAGAATTATTTGAACCATATGGAACTATAACATCTGCAAAGGTTATGAAAGATGATAAAGATCAAAGCAAAGGATTTGGATTTGTATGTTTTGGAACTCATGAAGAAGCAAATAAAGCAGTAACAGAAATGCATTTAAAAATAATAAATGGAAAACCATTATATGTAGGATTAGCTGAAAAAAGAGAACAAAGATTATCCAGATTACAACAAAGATTTCGTATGCATCCAATAAGACATCATATGAATAATTCATTGAATTCTCCAATGCAATATCCAAATAGTCAAACACCACAATTACAATTTAACCAAAACACATTGAGTTATGGTAGACCTGTAATTACAACATTTAATCAAAATAATTTAATATCATGGAGACACCAACAAGCAGCAGCTCAACAACAAGCAGTACATCAACAAGCTGCTGCACAACAACAATTGGGTTTTAATGCAGGTTTAAGAGGACAAATAAATCAAATGAGATTGTATACACAAAATAATATGATGAATCATAATATCGGTCAAAATAAAGCTAACCAACAATTACATCACAATCAACAATATGCTATGGGCCCAAACCCTCAGCATCAACAAGGAAATTTGAATGGACCAGGACAAGCTAATCCTCAACAATTACAAGGAGCAGCACCAGTTCCCGGTAACCAATTATTAAATAATAACATGAGAAATATGAATGGTAGAGGAAATAGAAATTTACCAGGCATGAATATGCAATCACCAAAACAAATGCCTTTAAATATGGTAGGAGGAAAACAAAACAATCCTCAACAAAATCAAGCACAAGGACAACCTCAAGGACAACCACAAGGTCAAACACCACCACCACAACAAAAAGCTGGTCAGCCAATGCAACAACAACCAATCCCACAAAATAGCAACTTTAAATTTACAGCTCAAGCTAGAAATCGTATGGAATTACCAAATAAAAATGCAAATAAAGTAAATAATATGAATAATATGACTCCAGGATATAATAATAATACTACATTAACTGCTGCAGCATTAGCATCTGCTCCACCTTCAATGCAAAAACAAGTACTTGGTGAAAATTTATTCCCATTAGTTGCTAACTATCATCCTACCTTAGCTGGAAAAATTACTGGTATGATGCTTGAAATGGATAATTCAGAATTATTAATTTTATTAGAAAATGAAGATCAACTTAAAAAGAAAATCGATGAGGCCCTTGCAGTTTTGCAAAATGCCAAATAAGTTTGTTTGGTGTTTTTATTAATTTGGGTCAACGAGAATTTGGTTCTCAAGCGCACGCGGGCGTGTATGTTTGCACGGAAGCTGTGCATAATATAAAAATTAAAATTAATTAAATATAATTAAAAGAAAGCAGCTTTCGCGTATCGTACTTTTCTTTTCATATGTGTATGTATGTACTGAAGAAGGCTATGAATGTATACCGTGTGTATATATATATTATGCACATATTATTGTGCAGAAAATATAAGAGAGAGTATTCGAATTATGTAAACCTATTTATCAAGCATAGAATTTTTTTGTATCCAAAAGAATTAAAAGAGCATATTAAGCCAATTTTTATATAAGAAAAAATAATTGTTTTGAATTTAGCATACTTAATGCAGATATGAAATGAAATAAAGTAAAAGAAAAAAAAAATTATATATATATTATATTGCTGCATGAGCAATATGCATGTTAATATGTATTCATGAATTTATGCATAATTCATTTTGAAAATAATATTTTATATTTATATAGACGCATATTTTGTTGTTCATACTTGTATGTATATTTGTATGCATTTGGTATATTAATAATTTTTTTTCTTATATCTATTTATGTATATGCATATATATTTTATATATTTACCGCGTAATCTCTATTTTGCTCTTATTAACATTTTTAATTTTAATATTTTTAAAGAACACTGTGTAAAGCTATATTATTTAAAGAGAAAAAAAATGATATAACCCGTTTATCCTTTATCACGCTTAATTTGATCGTTAAGACAAAAGAAAAATGCTCATGCGGTAGTCACATGACTATGGTTGTAAAATGCATTTTTAATTTTGATAATGAACTATGTTCCATTCTTTTATTTTTCGTCAATAAGGTTTGGTCAAAATAAGAAATATACTACATCCCCTTTAACAGTGTTAAAAAATATACTTTTTTTAAACTATAAGAAAAATGCTAATCCTATTTAGTATCACTATGTTCATGGTTAGATTGGTAATACCTCATTATGCAGGGTTTTTCCCATATCTTTTCAAAAAAATTAATTTCTATATTTATGAAAATATTTTTAATGGCATATTTACAAAGACACCCAAAAATGTATATATAATATTTTTATTTATGTAATAAAGAATTAATTTATTACTTAGCAAACATTCTGTTATAATTTTCAACTATGAGATAAATTAAAAAAAAATGATATATTTATAGGAATACTTAAAATTTTGCAAATTTAATTTTCAATGAAAAATTTTATTAAAGTCATTTTTTGGCTTTTAAATAGTGGGAAGTATGTAAAGTATAATTTAAAAAAAAATAAATCGAAAAAATTGTAAATAATATATATGCATATATAAGCTGAATATATGGGAAAAAATAGGCGGCGTTGTTCTGTTTAAATTTTTAAATCAATTTGCTGAAATAAATTGATATATTGATATATTTAAAAAAACTAAAAAACTATATTGTTTTGTTTTCCTTATTATGAGTATTTGTTCGTTTGTTTGTATAATTTATAGTATGAAAAAAATAAATTGCCATTCTATTTTTCAAAATTTGAAGAATGCCATTCACAATAAATTTTTATTTAGGAAAATTCATATTTGAAATAAAATGATTAATTTTATATAAATATCGTTTTAAAAATGTCAAACAATATCAAACTAAAGGACTAAATGCTAATATATATTTATGTATATGTATATGAGTATGGTTTGTTATTTATCCATTTTGTTAATAATATAAATTCATTTTGAATAGTTAAAAATAAACATTAACGGCAAGGTAAAAATAGTCAATAGAAAACACCAGTAGAAATATCCATTATATATAATGCTTATAAACACATCAAATGATATATACTTAAGAAAATAAAACCGCTTTATATACATATACATACTTTGTATTTACTCATAAACATAACATTTGGTGAAATATAGTATGAGTGCTAATATTTTTGAAGGGGCCACTGTCCTAATCGATGATGGCTTTTATAGCTCTGAAGATAATGAACAAGAAAAAAAAAAAAAAAAAAACTCAGCTAGCCAAAATTATGCTAACTTAAAAAATAAAAAAAAAAAGCTAAATCATAATGACCAGAATAATAATATATTAAAAGAAAATATTAGTGAAAGTTCCAGTGATCAAAGTGAAAGTTCCAGTGATCAAAGTGAAAGTAGTGTATCTTCAGATGAAGATCAAATAAATGAATTTGAAAAACAAAATAATAATGAATATAATAATTCAAAAACGAAAAAAAATGACGAATATCATTATTTTAACTTGGACAGCTACCTAGGTAGCGACAACGATTTAAATGAAGAACATGAACAGTCATATAATAATCAAACAAATAAAAAAGTAAAAGGTATTAGCGGAAAAGTATGGAATGACTCAGAAGATGATGAATATGATGATGATTCATCATATGAACGGAAATTAGATAGACTTAAAATAATTCAAGAGAATGATAATACAAATGAAGAAATATGTATTGACGTCCTTGATGAAAAAGTAAATATAGAAAATATTTCTGTTAAAGGAGATCATGATATAAATGCTTTTCCTTCCGAAGATATATATATATATGATAATAAAGAGGCTGATAATAATATATATAAGACAAAAAAAAATAAAAAACAAAATGAAAAATGTATTTTTTTAAAATATCGATTACATCAATATACATTTAATCAGATTGATGAAAAGAAAATTAAGCAAATTGTTTCTTTGCCAAATAAAAACATATTTTTGTCTGTTTATAAAAATAGTTTATTTGTTATGGAATATAAAGATGAAGAATTAAATGCTTCGAAAAAATTAAAATTTAATAAGCTACTTAATTATGTTGAAGAATATAATGAAAGTTCCTACATACTATCCAATGACATTTTCCTTCGAAAATATGATATGGCAAAAGAGTAAGAAATAAAAATAAATAAATATTCTAATTTGTTCGATGCATCATTATTTTGTGTGAGCATGTATATATGGCTAGTACTTATTTTCCACCTGTTTATTTTCATATATTTTATAAAAATTCTTTTTTTTTAGTACGGTATATAAAACTAGAGTCCATAATCCAAGCACAGTACTAATTCCAAAGGAAATAAAATTTTATTCCCAAAATAATAACTTAGATGAGGAGACGAAAGATGAATTTGGCGATTTATATTCCATGTCTTTTTATTCATCAAATAAGATAAATATATATGATATAAGAAGCTATGATATTGTTAAAAGTTTTGAATTAAATAACCGTTTTATAGGTATGAATTTTCATAAAAAAACAAATAGTTTATTTGCTATAGATAATAAAGGATATATATATAATTGGTGTTTAAATACAAATAAATTAATTAATAAAATGATGGATAATTATTCAGTATTTCCATCTGCATTTGAAGTATATAAGGATTACCTTGTTACTTGCTCTTTCAATGGGTTCCTTAATTTATTTGATATTAATAATTTAAATAAGCCAATAAAATCTTTTAAAAATTTAACCCATAGTATTCGAGATGTAGTTTTCAGTCCATCTCATAATTGTCTATTATATTATACACATCTCTTAAAAAATGGAATTAGGATGGTAAATTTAGATACAAAATATGTATATTGTAATATACCATGGCTTACTACACGATCCAAATATAACATATATGCTGCGAATTTTTTTAACAACGGCAACAATTTTTGTTTTGCTACAAGCTCTAATTCTTTTTATGTTTACGACATTTGTGGCTACAATTAGTTACCAACATTTCGACATAAATATTTTTAGTTTGGAATAAATCGAAATGTGTAGCTAGCTACCTAATTTATTTTTTTTTTTTTTTTATATATCTTGGCTATTTAGTTTACCATAGCTTTTTTATTTGGTGTGAATAATTTTTTGCATATATATTTTTTTAAAATTATTTGATCCACATTGTTAATCTTAATTCATTGCTACAGTTGCTTTATTTCATTATTTATATTTTTTTAATATTACACACATGTGGATATTTGCTTTTTTATGTCCCTAAAAAATTATATTCCCATAAAAATTATAAGATAGCTAAAAAAATGCATCCCCATATATGATGAGACATATATGGACTATATTTTTGGTTTAAGAGTATTTTCGCAATTTTAGTAAATCATAAATAAATAATTTTTAAACAGTGTAATATATTTGCAACCAAATTGACAAATAAAATGATAAAATAATAAAATAGTATAAGAATAATAATATAGCAATACGAGTGGACTATTTTGCATTACTTGAAAATGCGCCTCATATGAAAATTATTAGTATCGGTAATTTATATAAAAAATAAAAATAAAAAAAAACAAATATAAATTCCCTTTTACACATTTATATATATTTTTTTGAATTCGTTGAAACGGTCCCAATGTTTTATTTATTTTATTGCTCCTTATGTGTAAAGGTCGCAATTACACAAATACTTTATTATTTATTAAGTATTATATTTACATATATCATTTAGGAAAATATTTTTAATAAAACTCCAAGGCGGGGAAAATAATATAAAGCAAAAAAAATAATAATCATTAATATATTAAAAAAATATTATTAAAATAAATAAAAAAATTATATAATAAAACAAAAAAATAACATTTGTGTATATAAACATGATTATATCACATTTATACTAAGAGAAATAAAAAAATATATTATATTTTTCGAAGTCTTTATTTATGAATTTTAATTATATATTATTATAATACACAAAAGCTATTATACATTTTAAAGATATTTATATCCCCATTTTTGGATATCCTATTTTTATTAATTTTTTTTCATTAATTTTCAAGAATATTTTTAATTTTGAATTCAACTTCATTGTTGCAAATGTTTTAAATATATAAAGGTATGCTTTCTATGAAATAAGAACATACACATAAAAATATATATAATTAAATAGTAAGCATCGTATTCCCTATTATTTTGCCTAGGATACATACATAATTATGCAAATATATTTCGTATGAATTGACTAGGCTATGTCCAATTCCTTTTCAATAATTCTTGCACACTCCCCCTTCCATTTTTTATATAATATTATATATGCTCGTGATACATAAGAAAAACGAAACAAAAATATACCCCATTTTCATATAAACAAATTTTTTTTTTTTTTTTTTTTGAAGGTTGCATAATTTTTATTTATTAAAGGAATATACAGCTGCATATATGTGTGTATGTTTAAGCCTTTCTTGAAGTTGTGATATTATAAAATTTTTCCACTTAAAAGTCATCATAATAATAATAAGTATAAAAAATGTCTGAAGTAAACGTGACAAAAGTAATAGTAAATAATCCGATATGTGATATTTTAGATCCCTTTGTTTTTACTATCGAATTTGAGGCACTAAATAAATTGGAAGCAGACCTCGAATGGAAAATATTTTATATTTCAGCTGTTAATAATGAAGGAGAAAGTAACCAAGATATTGAGTTAGACAATATTTATTTAGGGCCAATCGAAAGGGGAGTAATGATGTTTGACTATGCTGTCAATCCACCTGATTATAAAAATGTAAGAAACTGCAAATAATTATTCTTAAAAAAGTCAAGACACATCATGTTTGTTTTTTTCTAAGCATTTGAGAATGGGTCTACCATTGTTATGTGCATATATTTCGTATTGCTTTACTTATTTTCAACTTTTCTCAACCTTTTCAGATGGACGCGGATAGCGTTTTAGGACTCCAAGCCATTTTGATTTCAGCAAATTATAAGGAAAAAGAATTTATAAGAATAGCTTATTATATGAATTCCTTTTATAAAGACATTGAATTGAGAGAAAAACCACCAGTCGTTCCACAATATGATAAAATATGTCGACATATATTTGTAGACAATCCAAGAATTGTTAAATTTAGTATCCCATGGGATTCTGAAGAAAGAGATGAATTTAAAGAATTTGATAAAGAAAATGAAAAAATAGAATTATTAAATTTTTCAAAAATGAAGGAAGAAAATCAAAGTAATTCAAACATTACAAATCAATCAACACAAGACAATATTTTAATTCCAAATGGACTTAATGAATATAACCCAAACAACGGTAATTTTAATACACCAATTAATAACAATATGCAAATTGGTATGCAAAATAATATGAATTCATTTAATTATATTAAAAACAATGAAATGCCAGTTGATATGGATAGGTGTGAAATAATAAATGAAAATATAAAGGGCATTAGTAGTATAACAATTGACAATAAAAATATGCAATAATTTTTTTTTTTGTTTTTTTAATACTTTTCATTTTGTGTTATAAAATGTAATTGTGAATATTTCTATGTCAAATTACTTATGAATTTCTATGGCCCCATTTATGTTTTTATACATGCATTTTTTCAAAAAGTTTGCATACACTTTTAAAGGGCGTTTATTTTTTTTTTCATTTTTTCGTCTTAAACATGTATAAATATGTCTATACATTTGTTGAGCTATTTTTATGTCTGTTCTTATAGTTTATAGTATACCTATTCTATATATGCACATATTTTTGTTACGATTTTTTTAAAACGATTATATGTGCATATCAAAGTGTGTTTTTATCAACACCATCCAAAGTCATTAAAATATGCACATGCATATGTAGATATATATACTATACGACTATGCACATTTATTAATTTTTTATTTTTTATGTATTTTTAGATAGCAACAATTAAATATAAAACTACAAAGACTTAACTTTTTAAAATACAAATTGCAAAGACTTATCATTTTTTAACGATTCAAAGCAAAATTGCTTTAAAACAGTTCCCGATTTGGGCACTCGCTAAATATTTTTCAATATTCTTATTTTTTTATAGAAAGCCATTATTTATGCATTTTCTAAATACCATCAAGCTATTTTTATCCATTTTTAAATTAAAACAACGAAACATACATGCCTTAAAGCTTTCAACATTTTTAAATACAAAAAAAAGTTAATAAAATTAAAAATAATAAATTTAAAAAAAAAAAAAAACAATACAACAAAAGTAATAGACAAACCATGACTATTTTAAAGCGCTTTTCAAATAAATTTTGTATACATTAAAAATATACAATTATAAAAATAAAAAAAAAAAAACATTAATCAAAAAAATTATGCATTTCACATGGTAGTTTTACAAAAATACCTATCTAAAGAGTTTATCTTTTTTAATGTGTTTAAAATAAAGCTCATAGAAAGGATATCGAATTCGGTCCCAAATTGTTGACAAATTTCTCATAGCTGGTCTTACATCGATATATATCTGAAAAAAAAAATAAATGCATAAAATTGTTGAGAATATGTTAAAAATGTGAACATTTTAAATATTATTTTTTTTAATTTTTTTCTATAGTACATTTTTATCATCATTTATTGATTCATCATTGTAGTAATCCAAAATGTATTTGACTTCTTCCCCACATCTGTCTATATACCAATCATGTCTATCAAATGGTTTTCCTAACCTGTGTAGGACAAAAAGTATAAATATAGGAATATATATATTGCTTACATATTTTGAACAATTTCTACAATTTTTGCAATTTTTTTGAACCTCGAAAAAATGCTTCTAAACTTGGCCTTAAAAGATAGATCATCAAATTTTCCACAAAATCGTTGTAAAGTTACTTTGTCACATTTCCTGTTCATGTAAGGAATGAGAAATGTATATATGTTGATACAAGACATGGTGTTTAAAAAATAGGTATAGTTAATTTTTCTTACTTCTTATGCATGTGTTCATATTTTAATATGCTTTTCCACGATTCTTCATTTACATCATTGTGTATACTTACAACTGCATCTACATCAACTTTGTCGATATCTTTATTTTTTCTTATTAATGAATTA
The DNA here is from genome assembly GCF_900002335.3 of Plasmodium chabaudi chabaudi. Lineage (NCBI taxonomy): Eukaryota > Apicomplexa > Aconoidasida > Haemosporida > Plasmodiidae > Plasmodium > Plasmodium chabaudi. The sequence continues at coordinate 1,502,753 of NC_030114.2, forward strand.
TAAAATTGCTGAGGAGATGGATATAACCAATATTCGTTATCATTTTTTGGGATCGATGAAACATCCCTTTTTTTATTTAGTTTTATATTATCATCTTTCTCAATGCTTAATGAATGATTAGGTATATTGGGCATCATATTTCGTTCGTTAATTTCTACAAAAAATATAAACAATTCACAAGCTCAGCCCACTTTCATAAATGCAAATGTCAACGTATATGTATGTAGGAACTACGCAAGAGTAATGAATAAAAGATGTACAAACAATTTATTACCATTTTCCTTTATTAAGAAAAATTCTGAATTTCTTGAAGTTAATGGGCATGCTGATTTATTTTTGTCTAATCCAGTTTCATTTTTTGCTTCCATATTTTGCATCATTTTCATATACAACTATATTGTTTATTTTATATATGTTCTTTCCCCTATATAGGCATATAAATATTGTACATATATATTTTTATATTTTTTTATATGCTCCCTTATTTTGCTTATAGCTAATTTTAATGCATTATTCAGACAAATAGACTATAACATATTTCTTTCCTACTATTTAAGAAATCCTTTTCACACAAAATGTGTGTGCAATCATTTGTAAATTTAGAAATTCATATAAAAAATTAATAATATGTTGGGCAATTTTATAAGGCATACATCACCATAAAAATATATAAGCCCATATTTTATAATGAAGAAAATATCATACTTTTTTGTTTTATTTCTTTTAAAAATCATTTAATTATTTTCTACATATTATTTTCATCTCTTTTCTGTTTATATTATCCTTATTTTTTTTTCTCAAATAGCTAAAAAAAAAAAAAAAAAAAAAAAAATTATTGCTTACAAAATAAATATAGTTCCATATTTTCAAAAAAACTATTTGTGTAGTTTATCTAAATAAATATTTTTTTATAAATATTCGTTGAGTATATATAAACATATTTTTTGTATATATGCCATAAATGTATATTTTTATTTTTTTCAAATAAACCATAAAATATCTTTAAAAGGGCTGTAGGATAATATATACATACCCAATTATACTTACATAAGTTAGGGAAATTGTGAAAAAAAAAATAATAATGATAAAACAATAAACAATATTTAAAATGATGAATTTTATAAAGTTATAGATTATAAACAAAGCAATAACATGAATGCAAAAAAAAATAAAATGGATAACCTTTATGTTATCAATCTAGGTAACTTATCATGTTTTTTTCATAAATGGGATTACACACCATATTGAATAAAAAAAAATTGTTTTTCAAAAAAAAGTAGCTTTAACGGAAAAAATAAAATAAAAATATACTACCAGCATCGTATATTGTTATACGGTTAAAAATTTATGAAATTGTACAAACATATGTCTCATTGAAGCAACAATTGGAATTGCTGATATGTGGCAATACCAATGTATAACCATTTTTAATATTGAATAAAAAACATAAAAAATGTTACATGCATTCATTCTAAGAATGCATATAGGTTGGGATACAATTTAGGAGATATTCCACTCTTAGACGCATTAAAATGGATCTAAATTTAAATGCATATGTAGTTATCATTTATTATTAAGAGGTGGGTTGTTTGTTTTTCTTTTTGTCATTATGTTGGATTTGTGTCACTGGCCCTTTTAAAGAGAATCTCTATGTTCCTGTTTTTGCAGTAGGAAACAATAGTTTCTTTAGTAACATTCAATTTACAATCAAGTAAATATTTCTTTAGTATTGAATATTTAATTTTTTTTTGGTCTTGTATAATATTATTTATACTTTCATTTACATTTATAGCTTCATCGATTCTTTCATGCATTTCTTTCATCTCCATTAATTTTATTTTATTTTTCATATTATTTATGTACTCTTCTTGAAGTTTATTTTTGTCACTATTTATTAGTTCGTCCAGTTTTGCATAACTTTCAATTTTAAAATTGTCATCCTCTATAATTGTGCACACGTGCTTATCCATTGCGCTCTCAAAATTTGTAGAAAAAATTTTATGGTCACCTTTGGCAAATTCGTTTGTGTCATTACAAGCGTATTCGTAATTTACACCTGTGCATATGGGTTCAGTCGGGGCTAAATTGTTTTCCTTCGAATATTTATTATATTCATCACATAAATATGTTTGTATTTTTTTTAATTCGCTAATTAATATTTTTCTCGGCAATCTCTTACTTTTAAGTCCAAAAAAATTCATTAGACCTTCAAGTACAGTATCATGAACTTTATCTAAATTTATGTTTAAAATGGATATTTCATTTTCGCTTTCTTTATTTGGTATATTTGACATATTTAATAAATGTGTTTGTTTTGAATTTCGTCGATTTTTTCGTTTCTTCTCTCCTTCATTATAATAAGTATGACATTCATGTGTACTATTATCAAACCATGCATTCAAGTCACATTCATTTATTTTACTTCCCTGATGAAAGTTATCATTTTTAATACTATTCAGTGGGACATGCCTTTGACTATTTTTATCACTCTCCTTGTTTCTTAGATTGCTTTGTTTATTTTGTTTTATATTTATATTTCCATCATTATTGTATTCTATATTTGTATTACCTACCCTTGTGTCATCATAGTCATCTAAAATTATAATATCTGAATTGTCATTATCATAAAAATTATTTTCATTTATTTCGTTATTTTCTCTGTAAGATAAACTGTTTAAAATTGAATCGAATTCTTTTATTTTCCTAAAATCGGTGTCCTTTCCCTTTATGGCATCATCTTGGGCCTTATTATTGTCGCTATTGTTATTGCCACTATTAGAGCTTGGTGTACTACTACTTTTGTTATTTTCATTTTCTCTATCCATTTCTATACTATTTATTTTGTTAGGAATCGTTTCATTCATATTGTCGTCATTGCAAGATAAGAAACTTTTTGATTCAACATCATGGAAGCTTATATTGCATACATTTTCATGGTTTGACAGATAATCTGTTTTTTTTAAATACGTTTTATCATTTTCTTTATTTTTATCAAAGCTAAGAATAGAAGGTGTATCAATATTATATGGAATTATATTATCTCTTTTTTCATTTACATTTTCATAATGTATACTTGGAGTTACAATATTATTATATTCTTCAAAATTTTTAAAAAAATCATTCTTTAGTATATCAGACTTTATCAAGTTATTATTTTCGATTTTATTTTTTTTTTTATAACATTGTTCTTCTTCCATTGTTCGTATACTTACATTATTATTTCCATTATCTTGGTCTTTAAATAGACCTGCTTGTTCTAATTTTCTTTTGTTTATATGTACTTGATCATATTCGTTATCCTGCATTTTTTCATTGTATATACATATATTTTTATTTTTTTCATATTTAAAAATATCTTGTGTATCTTTATATTCATTAATATTATCATTTTGACCAAATTGATCACTCTCATTAATCATGTTATATATTTTATTTTCCTTTATTGTTACTTCTTCTGTTTCACCAAAAGAACTTGCTATTTCATATACTTCTTTATCGCTTATATTTTGTTCTTGTAATGTATTATAAACATTTTCATTTTTCGATTGGTACTTTATTTGTTGTTTATTTTTTTCGTGCCACTCTTCCTTACCCATGTCATCATTATTCACATGTTCGGTATTATTTTTTATTTCGGTATGCTTTTCATTTGATAAAAGTGAATTTCTGTTTCCAACATAGTGTATTGTCTCTATGTTTTTTTTTGAAATGCTTGGCACAGACTTCTCATTTAGTATGTCCTTGTTACCACTACTACCATTGCTGTTATTTATACAATTGGCATTCTCTTTTTGCCCCGATTTATTAATATCGTCTTTCTCATTGTATATATAAATCGTATCAAATGTCTCGACCATTTCATTTACTAGCACATTCTTTTCAATACAATACTGTGATAGTTTATATAACGAATTTTGATTTTTAAAAAAGTTTAAATCCTTACTATATGAATTAGTAGTATGGGTTTCGCTCGCCTCAATTTCTGGTGATGCCATCTTTATTTTCTCTGCATTTCCATTCATATCATCATGTGCTATTCCTTTTTGTGGTTGTTTTTCTGTTTCTATACCTGATTCTGATGAAGGTTCATAAAAATTAGTAATCGTTTTAAAAAGGCTTGTCAACTTTTGGGACATGTTTATACCATTTTTCGAACAAGCATTGTATATATCCAATTTTAACAAATTCATAAATATTGGACAAAAATTATTATTTTCAAAAAAAGAGCCTGGAATTATTACCTTTTTGAATGCCTTTTTCATTAAATCGTGCTTATCATTATTTTTTTTTTCTTTCTGTTTCTTTAATAGTTCATTATTTAGGGCATTTATCAAATCGATCAAATTAAGTGATTCATTTGGATCCGGTTTTTTAAATTGATTTACATTTGCTTTATCTTCACATCCTTCATTTTGTAATAAATCATTTGCAGGCATAGTAAACGTATCTGTTTTATTATTACAAATATTTACACACATATTGCTATTTTTAACACCTTTGGTACGTGTATCTACTTTATAATTGCTATAATCACGATTCATATTAATAGCTCCATTTTTATGCGTTTCATAGTTATTTGGATTATCATTATTTTGACAACCAATTTGATCACTCGAAGGGGTATTGCTAATCTCATTATTGAGATCTTTCTTAATGTCGGGCTTTAATATTTTTATACAATTATCTAAATTTTCTTTACACAATTTTTCATATCCATTTTTTGCATTTTCAACATTATTATGTTCATAAAAATAATTTAAATTATCGTATAAATTTTCAGCATTATCATTGTAAATTAAATTTTTATATATTTCATAATCCAAAAAATCCATAGACAATGAATTTAGTCTTAAATATTTCATACATTTGTGTAAGCAATCTATTAAATATGCTTCCTGTATTTTATATGCTCTTATTTTATTTTTTACTCTTAATAATTTTCTTATTATATTTTTATAATATTCACTTAATGATTCTCTATCCTTTGGTTTTTTTAACCATATTGGAACTTTTATATTATTTTTCCATCTTTGAAGATCATTATAAAAATAAATATCACTTTCATCACTTGAACTATTATCCCCACCTTTTAATTTTACACTTATTTTCCCTTTTTTATTTCGGTTTTGTCTTTTGGGTTTCTTTTCTTTCTTTAAGATTGTCTTACTTTTCATAATATTCTTCTTATTGTCTAATCATGCGCATACATATCTGTATACACTTTTTGTAAAACAAGAATATATACTATACAATTTATATTTTATGTAGAATAATATATTATTTGTGTGCAACAATTAAATACTATTTGTTTATTCTCAGCTAGCTACTATCACTTTTTTTTTTTTTTTACTTAAAAATGGCTAACTCACACATTAGTTTTTTTTTAAAGTATACAAAAAAACACATTTATATTATAACCTTCCATATTAATAAATCTTATGTGTATTTATTAAATGCCATTAGCATTTTAGGAAGAAACATAACATACTTACAAGTGTTTACAATAGAACGTACTCCTTTAAAAGTTGAATAAAAATAAATAAGCATGCATATATATACATAGTATAATTATAAAATCGCGTTTGTATTATCATAATGATAAACGCGGTTTATTTGGCATAATTCAGGGTTTATATACTTATGAAAGTAAAAACAAATAATATATATAAAAATCATTAGTGTGTTAATAAGGAAAAAATATATATTATAAATAAATAATACTAATAAAATATTAATATTTGCACTATTATATATATAACATAAAAATTATGAACATGTCAGAAAAATATGAGAATAATTATATTAACTTTAACATAATGAAAAAATTAGCTTGAATAATTCCAAAAAAAAAAAAGAAGAAAATAATAAAAAAAATAGGATAGAATATTTGCCTGGGAATTTATAATGATACTTAATTTATCATAATTTATTCCAACAATATATATTAGTGGCATTCATATATTAAGTAATTTATCTTTCTTATTTGTTCATCACCTTACGATTTTTCGTTGTTTTTTATGGCTATTTTCTCCAAAAAATAGCGAATTTCATCGAAATAGAAAAGCATCACATTAAGACTAAAATAGGATAATATATAAATACATATATGTATGTAACTACTTATTTATGTGTGTAAGCAATTAGCTTTTTAAATGAGTAAAAAATATATAATGATGTTTTTTGTTATTATATGATTTCAATGAAATAAAATTCGGTTTTCGAATATTCTTTTTAAAGCTACCATTCAGTTTTTATTTAATTGGTTGCTTATTTGATTTTTCAAATGAAATAATGGAACACAAATTTTTAAAATGTCATTTAACATATTGCGCCAAGGGAATAATTTGAATACGGTATTAGGAGGTTATGAATTGAGCAAATTTAACAAATTTAACAAACTGCTATATAGTAAGAAATGTATAAATATTGCTTTTAAAAGGCATTTTGGTGTTTCGGGAAGCTATGGATATAGTATTTTTTCAAGAGAAAAAAATTGTGACTCCAATGTAGGTAAGAACAATTTGCATCAATATGAAGAAAAACCTCTCTATAATAATTTAATCAAAAAAAAGAATTTTTATTTCACAAAATGGCCTGGAAAGGTATCCAAATTAGGGGGCTCCTATTTCTTTGGTAAAAATTATAATATGGGATTTTATCATATGCTTATAGAAGAAGAAGGGAAAATAAAAAAAGATATTGCTATTATATCAAGTTGTAATAGACATAGTATTCAAAATAAAACAATTGAAAATCAAATGAAAGACTTAACATGTGGTTATTCTGTTCAAATAGTTTTATCAGGAAAGGGTGTAAAATGTTATTATGAAGATATAAATTATGTACCTATCCGAAAAAATTATAGAAATAATATAAAACAATATTATAATTTTAAATATAATATAAAAGATGTGAAAATGTTAGAAGATAACCCAAATAATAATTTAGAGGAAAATAAAAATTCGGATGATTATAAAAATGATAATAATAATTATAGTTATAGACAAAAAAAAGTAAAAAAATTATTTGTTCGTTTAGGTATTGGTACGAAAAATATTGATGTTACAAGAGTATTAACAATGCACAAAAGATATGTGAATATTGATGTTGATAAAACAGGTACAATAATAAATGTCTATGGATATAATAAAAAATATGTTGGATCTGTTTCACATCGATTATACAAAATTGTAAAAATGAATGTATACACAATGAAAGGTGGATATGTCTACTTGCATAAGCCCAAACAAAAAGTTCCCAAAAAGAAATAAACACAAGTTTATTGTGCAATATTGTTTATTTTGTTTTTTTTTTATTTTAAAACATTTTCACAATTTTAAAGGGCTATTTTTTATTCCTGTCCTTCCTTTTTTTCGTCTATTTTTTTTAATCGAATTAGGCAAAAAAATTAATTAAAAGCTGCTTAAAAATATGCATATTTATTATAAAATAAAACTTTATTATTTGTTAAGATATTTTTTATATAAACTTAAAATTAGCATGAATTGTTCATATTGTTTTTTTTACTTAAAAAAATGGCTAGTAACATATGGAAATGAAAATTAAAAAAAAATATATATTAAAAGGAAAACTATATTTGATGATATATAATTTTCTTTAATGATGCACACATATTTTGTCTAATGAAAAATAGGAATTACAAAAATGATATTAACAAAAAAAAACATATATTGATAAAGTAAAAATAGAGGAAAGAAAGGATATATCGCTATTTTCCTATTACATGTTGGTTATACTTATTTGGTTTGAATATTTTGTGAGGATCTTATATTTATTATGTAAAAAGTAAGTATATTTTGGTGAGGATTAATAAGTGATATTATTAATTATTTTTTTTTATGATGATTCCTTTTCATTTTTTAATTTTTCTTGTAATTCTTTTTTCTTTTGTGCCTTAACAGGGTCATAATATAGAATAACTAAATATCTTCCTGCAACATTAAAACCAGATAAATGATCTAATGCATTTTTAGCATCATATATATCATCATAAACAACAAATGAAGTTCCCCTAGTCCCTTCAGCATTCCCTTTTCTTATTTGTCTGACTGTCCCATATTTTCCAAAAATGTCGTATAGCTCCTCAGCCGTTATTTTGTATGGCAAATTTCTAAGAAAATAAACAAAGCAATTAAAATGAATGAAGATTAAGATAAAGCATTGCGAAATGGAAGAGCAGTGGCACAGTCATATACAAACGCTAGCAAATGTAACATTTCTGGGATATAAAACATATCCACAAACCTGACATAAAGGATTCGGCTGACTTCAGCAGGTAATCGAATATTTCTTCTAGACATTGAAAAACAAAAAAAACTTAAAGCTTTAAAAAGTAGTAAATTTTGAGTAAGCAAAATATAATATGCTATAATTATACATAACTATTCCATTATTATAGATATATATATGAATATTTATTTTTTTTTAAATTTTATTTTTATGCCTTGCTACTTTATATAATTAAACTACCAAAATTTGATATATTTTTAATTATGAATAAAACTAGGTTTTCATTTCTACTGTAGTTTTTGTTTATATAAATTTCGAATTAAATTTTTTTTATAAATTGTATATTTAAAACAAGGGATTACCCATTTAATGTTGAATTGTTTTAAAAAGTAAACCAAATAAAAATAATAATGAAAAAATAATAATGAAAAATAATAATGAAAAATAAAAATTATAAATAACAATTTTTTTAATTAAAAAAACGAATTAATAAATTATATATAATATATAATTGCATAAGCAAAATTAGCAATTTTTTAATTACAAAGAATTATGCGCATATAATGAAAAAAATAGAATATTTAAAAATTGTTGCTTTAAAAGATATGCATATTTTATGGCATATATATATGACTAATATAGTATATGCATTTTTTTAAGTATAAATATTGTACCAAAATTATGTGTATAATTTTCCTAATAAATGGAAATATAAGCGTTTTTTTTGGTGGGCGCTGTTTACACTATCTGAGTGTATGGGGACGAGCTCATACCTGCGCAAAACGGTAGAAAAAATATGTAGTAAATAAATAAAAATACATATGCATATACATACGTAGTAGTATGCCGCGTCTTTGCTTTTGGTCCCTACCTATCGTACTGCCGATCCAGTATAAGGCGAGCCAAAAATAAGACTAAAAAGGTATCTCGCTGAAGGAAGGTCTGATTGGGTTCATGTTTTGTTTGAGAAAAATTTGTGCTTGCTTTTACAACAGTGTTTAGATTAAAGGATGAAGATATAAAAAATATAAATGTGTTAATAGTTGAGATTTGGTTATTTTTTTTTATATCAACTTTTATTAAATGGTTATGAAATAAATTAATTTTTTCTACATTAATTATATTAAGAGAATTTGAAGGTGGTACAAATTTAAAATGGCTAGCTTTTTTTACTAATTTTGAATTGATAAATATATATTTTTTTTTCTTTCGTTTCTTTTTTGTTAATTTTGTTTTTAAATTAATAAAATATTTATAAAGTTGATTCGAACAGTTTTGTAGGTGTCTATAATATTCATAAATAGTATGGTGTGTTATATTTTTATAATTATTAGCTTGCTTAAAAAAAAAACTATTTTCAAATATATAATTGGTACTAGTCTTTAATTTATATTTATATTTTGTTTGAGATATACATGGATAAGCTAATAAGTTAACAAAATTATTTTTATTCAAATTGGTTGGACTACTGTCTACTTGCTTATTTACAATATCATGGTCATTGTTACATAATATGTTTATATTATTTTTTTGTAAATTATGGATACTCAATTTTTCAGACGGATTTATTTCTCCACTATTAGCATATTCAAAATAATTTCTAAACGTCTTTTCATTTGATAAATTCTTATTTATTATTTTTTTCCAATACCTTAATATGTGAATATAATTTTGATATAGTCTTGGGAATACATATTTCAATAAATTTATACAAAAATTTAATTTTAAATATATAGGATAATCCAAATTAGTTGCTTGAGGCTTTTTTAATACCATCATATAATTTAATAAATATTTTATTATTTTTTCATAGGCGCTTAAATATTCATTATTATTATTGCACACACTTGTGTAAGACATATTTCGTAAAATATATCGAATATGTAAAGTAAGAATGCTAGTAAGTAATTCAATAATTTGATTCGATTCTATATGTCCTACTGTTGTAATTGTATTCTTTAATATGAGTTTATTTTTTGTTGCTTTTATCTTATTTTTATGAAATTTTAAAATAAAAAATTTACTATACTTATTAACATTTTTAAAGTCATTATTTAATTTTAACTGATTATCTATTTTAATAATTTTTCGTCTTAAAGCTTTTTTATCCATATTTTTTAATATCCTATTCATATATACATTTTTTTTATAATTATATTTTTTTAAATAATTATATTTACTACACTTATAACTTAATATCATGTTTTTTAAAACTTTTTTTGAACTATTTTTTTTTTTTTTTTTCTCATTATAAATAATTGAAAATAAATTTTCTTTTTTTCTCTCGTCTGTTTTTTGCTTCATTCCGGATAGTATGCCTCTCATCAATTCGTGCTCCAGCTTGTCTATGCCTAAAAGGGGTGGAAGTAAAATGTATAAGTATGATGAGAAACATGTAACGTAATTATTGTGTTGAAAAGATGGAAGCATTTATCACATGCTCAACTACTTTTTTCATATTATTATGCATGTCTTACGTTTCCTTTCTTCGATCTGTTCTGATTGTGCATTTCCAAAGGTGGCTGAAAATAAGTCCATGGATATTTCAATAATTTTGTAGGAACTTAAAAAGGTTGAGAATAGGGAATATCTTAAAATGTTTTCTGCATGTTTTTGTTGATCTATACAATTTTGAATGTAAGATAAGACTTCATTTCTTTTGTCAACTTGATCAAATATATAACCATTTTTTATCATAATTGAATTTAAAAAATATATTTTATTGGAAAATTGAGATAAAAAAAATAATATTTTTCTATTAATATCGTGGATAGTCTTTAGGGCATAGTTATTTATAATTTTATTTTTTTTACAAATTCCTTGTTGGCTTATATAAAAATATGTGTATTTATTATTTGTGTGTATATTTATTTTTTTTTGTAACTCATATAAATTGGTTACTCCTTTTACTAAAAAGTATAATACCTCGTTACTCACTACAGTATTTTTCTGTTGCTTTAAAAAATGTAAAAAAATATTCTTAATGTAAACTAAAACTTTTATATCAAATGATGTTGTTATTAAATAGTTTTCGTTAAAGCAGTTTTGTGAAAAGTGTACTCTCCTAGTTTGGTTAACCTTTTTCTCATTCTTCCCTCTATTATTTCTTTGATACGTTTTATTAACTTTTGTCAACATTTCGTAACTATTTAGCTGAGATGGATGCCCTACATATACCTTACTCGATATAGACTTATTCAAATAAAAAATGAAGTTAACTATGTCTTTTAAATCATTTAAAAAGAATATAGAACGAATGTTATTGTTAATATTTTTTAATTTTTCTAATACAGATATGTTGATTATTTTATTTATTTTTTTTTGATATTTTACATTTTTTGAAATAACTAAGGTTGAGGAAAACAGCTTATTCAAGTCTCCAAAATCGTCAACCCCTTTTCTATTAGTTATTATAGATAGATATAAAAAATTTAAAAATTGCGAATTTATTTTATTAAAATGGAAATGATAAAATAAATATAAATACACATTTTTTAAATTTTTATAATACGGCTTATGATTTAAAATAAAATTTGTTATATAATATATAGCATCATCATTAATATACATTTTTTTGTTGATAATACAATTTAATAATATTTTAATTTGTATATCGTTTAAATATATTATTTTATTATTATTAAATAAAAATCGTATTATAAAATTTAAACTATTTTTTTTTATTTTTTCATTTGGTATATTTGAATAACTGTCTATTATGCTTACCAAATCGTCATGATTAAAATAATTTATTTTTTGTTCTATCAAATTTGTTATCATATATAAAACATCTGTATTCATATTTTTCCAATATTTTGAAAAAACATGAAATGTTATTATTAAACTTTTCGGATTAAATTTTATATTCATATGTTTATATGTGTAATAAAAAAAAACAAGTACCTTATTATTACCTACACTGTTTTGGATCCTTAAAAGAGGTATAAACATTCTTGCATCTATTTTTTTTTTTTTCATTTTGCCTATCAAACTGAGTTGTGTCAATTTGGGCACTATAACTTTATCACAATCAACTTTGGAGTTAAGACATTTGTTTTTACTTTTCTCCGTTATAGACTCTTCCTTTTGTAAAAGTTTGTCTCGTATTTTGTATAACCGTTTTCGTTCAGTTCTATTATATATTACATATTCATTTTTTATTTTTTTTAAAAAAAAATCGCTTATCTCGTTTGTTATGTAGAAATAAAAAGGGTGATTGACACAGTCTGGAATGTTTATAACACGAGATAGTTGATCTATATGAATCTGTTTATTTTTTAAAAGACTTATCATACGAAATATAAAATTTATAGAATTCTTTTTGGTTACTTCCTTTTCATATTTGTAATTATCTACAGTATCATTTCCAATTTGATAAAAATGTTTAAAATTTTCTGAAGATTGCACATATTTTTTATTTTCACAACTTGATGAGATGTTATAAATTGGCTGACCTTTTTTATATGTTCCCTCTTCCTTTTCTTTAAATATGGAAATATGTTTATTTATTTGGGCATAAAAATTTAAAATGTTATATAACTCGTATAAGGAAAATGAATATAATCTATGGATAATTATAAAATTGATTTTATATATTAATAAGGCATATAAATTATTTATTTTATTTTCATTTTTTTTAATTATATATAATATATGTACCAAGTCTGTGTTACTTATTATTTGTCTAGTGACTAAAAACATAAATAAATAATTATTATAGTTTTCATTATAATATTTAAATTTTATAAAATGATTCGATATTTTTATTAAATTTTTTAAATCTACAATTTTATATTTTTCTTTTATATATACTATTAGCTTATTTACTATATCTTCAAATAGTGTGTAGTTACTATAATTGTATTCTTGACATTTTTGCAATATTAACATAATATTATTTAAATTTTTTATCTCATATTTGATTATTAACTTATTTTTTTTATTTTCATTTTTTTCATGTCTTTCTATATACTTATTAATAATAAGCATATGTTTACTTTCACTCTCCGTCTTTTTTCCATTCACCCCATCCTTAATTTGGGTTACCTCCAATTTTGACTCATCATTATACAGTTTATTTATTTTGGTTAGGCATTTATTTGTTTTATTCAATTTTTGGTTTGCTTTAAGGATAGGTTGTTCATTGTTTATTCTGGCATGATGATTGACATTAAATTGGCTAGGCCCTATATTTTTATACACCCCATTTTGTTCATAAGGTGGTAGAAAAACAGATTTTTCTGATCTGATTGCTCCAATGATTTGTATTAATGTTTTATTTTTATATAAAAAAACTACCCTTTCTTTATATGCATTACTATAATATATATTTTTTGAATAGCCTATATTTTTGAAACGATGTTTATTATTGTTTGTATAATATATATGTTTATATACTTTTTTACTTTTTTCTCTATATAAAATTTCTTTTAAGTATTTTATTTTATTTTCATTGTTAGTAAGCATTTTGTGTTTAATTCGTTTATTTTTTTTTCGAGAACCAGTAGGGGTTTCCTATTATATGTATGTAGGATCCCGCTGCATTTTCTCTAAGCAATTGACTTAAGCTTTATTCATTTCTTCTGACCAGTTTAACATTATGAATATTCTGAATGATTCCTCTTTATGTAGTTTTAAATACTAATTAAAATGTTTCTTAAATTTTTAAAATATGTAATAAATGGTGTGGGAAATTTTTTAGTTCCGTAGTGCGGCTCTCAAAGGTGGGGAATAAAAAAAAAAAATAAACTACAAAATATACAGAACATTTTTAATTTTTATTTTTTTTTTTATTCAATTTGGTTATAACTAAGTTAAATATATTTATTATAACAATTTTTATTATATTGTTCTTTATTCATTTGTTTATTTGTCAATTCTTTGTTTTTTTTTATATTAATTATACAAATTTTTTTCAGTTTTTTTTTCTTTGACTTTTTTTTAGTTTGTATACCTTCATTTTTGTTCCTTTTAAACGACTTTATAGTATGAATAGCATAATATGGGAATAATGCGATTTGTGTTTTTTTTGTTGTTTTAAAATTGTTGTGAAGTTTTATTTAACAAAGTTGGTGGTGCATCGATATGGTACTGTATAAATATACAGAGATGGTTATAGGCATACATATATTTATGTGTGTATTTTTCATATGCTCTTTTACTTTTATAGTACTATGGTTAAAAGTAGGCATATAGAAAACATATTGATGATGTAGTTAAAATAAATACAATGATTAAATGCCCATTTTTTATAGTATTCCTATTTTTATTAACTTATATAAATTTTTTAAAGTGTGTGTCTTTATATATAAAAAAAAAAAATAATAATACCATTTTGGCTAGTAGTAATAAATTTTTATTTCCTTTAAAAAATTATAAATCATTAAATTTTATAAACCCTGTTAAGAATGTATACAAATATACAATCAAATTAAATGAGCATAAAAAAAGTATTAAGGATGTGATAAAGGAATCGATTAATTTGCCTACCCAATTTTTACCAACTACCTACAACAGTTTTGAAAGGTAGGAACTGTGAAGAAAGTATATACAAACTAAATTATGTAAACGTTTTGTTCACCCACTTTTTACACTTCTTGATGTTTTTTCTTTTTAGGCAAATATTGGTGCAAGAGTTATGGAACAAAAACAATATATACGAAAAACGAAACTTTTCAAATATAAAAAAATATATATATAATGATGATAAAGACAATTTGGAGAGGGAGACAATAAGGGGTGTCTCCAAAAACAGTTTAACCTATGAAATAAAACATGCTAGCAAACATAACGAATTAAAATCATTTTCAAAAAAAAAGACGAAAAAACAAAAATATATATTATCCAACTTATTTAATAGATTAATTAAAAAAATAAAAATTATACATGATGGTCCACCATATGCAAATAATGATATTCACATTGGCCATATATTAAATAAAATAATAAAAGATATATATTTAAAGTTTTTTTTATTAAAAAATTTTTTTGTATTATTAATACATGGATTTGATACTCATGGTTTGCCTATTGAATATAATGTTATGAAGTTATTAAAAATAAATAATGTGCAAGATATTAATTTAAATGATTATCCGTTTAACAAAATCGGATGCCCAAATATTTACACTAGTCCCCCTAGTCATATATTTAGTAAAATACGAGCCCTTGTAAAAAAGAAGGAACTCAATAATTTATTTCATGGAAATTTATTTCAAAAATATAAATCTATAAACGGTCTGAACAACCAAACTGAAAATGATGTAATGAAAAGGAAGGTAGACAACTTTAAAACCTTATGTAAATTATACTCTTCCCATTTTATAAACAAACAATTCATTTCTTTAATCTCGTATGGAATATGGGGATATTGGAACTACTCTTACATTACGTTTTACAAATTGTATGAGCAAATTCAGAGAAGCGTTTTTGAAAGCCTTCTCAAAAAGGTATGCCTAGCTGATATGTATAGTCTGTACATAAAAATGGGTTTCGTCAATTGTTAAACCGTTTCGACATTTCTTCATAATTCTTTATATAGCTTTATTCATTTTTGTTTTTTTTTTAGAAATACGTGTACATTAGCAATCGACCCATATATCATAGTCATGCAACAAAGACGGTACTTTCAGATAGCGAAATAATATACAAAAATCGGGTTTGCAATTCCTTTTACTTTTTTTATAATTTTAATAAAGTAGGAGATAATTATTTGTTAGCCATTATAAACAACATTAGAGAAAACAAATTAATAAATGAAATGATCCAACTAAGTAAGGAAGAAATAGACTTTTGTCAAAACAACTATGAAATGATTGCAAATTATATACAAGGAAATAATATTTCAAACAATAATTATTTGAAAATATTAGTAAACAAAATAAGAAATAGTTTATTATCGAATATAAAAATTTTAGTATTCACGACACAAATATATACAATATTTAATAATAAAGCATTATTAATACATGATAAATATTTATATAGAATTGTAAAAGGAACATATGAAAATTCAGAGAGTGTATATTTTCTTATATGTGATAAATCATTTGATATGTTTTATGAAAATTTTAAAAAATTTTATAGTAAAAAAAATAAAATTATTCAATTTAAAACTATTGCAACATTACAAGGAAATTGTTTTAATGATTCTACATACTATAATTTTATTAACAAGCAAGAAAATAAATTTTTATTGGTTAATAAAAATGAAGTGGATGAGCATTTTGGGTCAGGCATTGTCCATATTGCACCATCACATGGGTTTACTGACTATAATTTGTATTACAAAAATAATGAACTCAAAAAGGTATATTTAAATAATTCAAATTATGATGATACGAAAAACAATTTAGAGGAAGCAAAGAGTGGAGAAGAGACAGACAAAGTAAATAACGAGGGGAAGGGCAAAGATAGCAATTTTTTATTTGATCTTACTAATCAAAATGCTATTGATGAAAATGACGATTTGAAAGAAGAGTATAATAAAATGGTAATTGAAAAGTGTAGGCAAAACATTCATTTGGTAAAGCAGTATGAAGATCAACCAAACCAATCATCAATATTAAAATTTTTGAAAAATGACGAAAATAGCAATTGTAAACAAAGGTGTACCAAAATTAACATAAATCAAAATAATTCCCATTTACTATTTTTTTACGCCTTTTATGAAAATATATTTTTTTATTTTCCGTATGAACATTCATACCCATTTGATTGGCGGTCGCACACACCGGTTCAGGTAAAATCATTATTACAAATTTATATAGATATTGAAAAAATAAAAAATAATAAATATTTTTTTAAAGGCATAAAAAATATAAATTTTTTAAATAATAATAATAAAAATTATTTAATAAATACAATGGAAAATCGAAATGAATGGTGTTTAAGTAGACAAAAATATTGGGGATTAAATATTCCATTAAATGATATTAAATTAAATAATAATAAAAAAATAAGTTTTAAAAATCAAATCATGGATGTATGGTTTGATTCCTCAGTTTCATATCTCTATGTTTTACACATGTGTAAGCATGTCCTATATAATATCTATTTGAAGAAAATTTTATCAGCTCTTAAAAATGAATATACTAACAAGCTTTATAATAACAAATTTGTAGACAAAGAAGATAAAGCTATACTACATTGGTATAGAAACGATAAATATTTGAATATCAAACCAGATATACGATCATTTTATATGTATGACATATATAAAGAAATAACACAAAATGCTAATTTCAACGAAATGGACTTACTTAAAAATATTATTGAAAACAAAAAAATATTTGATCCACAAACAAATTATAAAAATATAATAAAAGAAATAAAAAATAAAAACAATTATTTTAAAATAAATAAAATTGGTGACATAATTTTTAATAGTAATAAAAAAAATGAGATATACAAAAATGACTTATCAATATTTTTATGTTGTGAAGGAATAGATCAAATAAGAGGATGGTTCCAATCTTTTTTTTTTATTTATTTTATTTTAAATTATATAAATGGAAAAAATACAGATTTTCCATCTTTTGAAAAATATCTGCCTATACAAAATGTTATAGTTCATAATTATGTTGTCGATCAAAATAATGTCAAAATGAGTAAAAGCTTAAATAATGTCATTTCTCCAAGGGATATATTTTTAGGAATTAATAATGGGGCCCCAAATTTGGCGAAAAATGTGAATGTACCAGTGGAAAAATGCCAACCCAATTCGACGCTGCATATGAACGAAAATGATGACAAAGACAAACGTATTAACAACTCATGTAAAGAAATGAAAAATGTTCATAATCAATTTGACGATTTTACAAAAAATATCAAGGAAAAAAAAAAGTTCAATGCTGATATTGTGAGGTTATGGGTGTGCTGCTATAACTTTTTAGACCGAAATATTTCTATTAGTCATGATATATTAGAAAATATTAACAAACATATATATTTAAAAATATATAACACCCTTAAATTTTTATTAAATAATATATATGATTTAAATTTTGCAGAAAAAAAAATAGAATATAATAGCCTTCAAATTATGGACAAATATATATTATATAAAAAAGATTGCTTAATTAAAAATTGTTTAAACAGTTATAAAAATTTTCAATTACAATTACTTATTAAATATATATTAAACTTTATACATAAAGATTTAGCAATATACATTGATTATAGTAAAGATAGATTATATATACATGAAAAAAATTCTATAAATCGAAGAAATTGTCAAAAGGTTTTCTACAAAATTATTATTGACTTGTTAAGAATATTGGCACCTATAACACCACATTTATGTGAGGATTTATATCAAAGTTTTCGAAATTTGAAAAATAGCAATTTAAATAAATTAAAAAAAATAAATGGGAAAATAAAATCAATATTTTCACTACCATTTCCAAAAATAAAAAATTATAAAGAAGTTAATTTAGACATATTATTCTTAATAAAATATTATATTCATAAACAGCTAAATTCTTATTTTTCAAATTCATTACTAGCCATAGTTTATATTTACTGTGATAATGATGAAGTTCTTAATTTATTAAAACAGTTTTTGAAAAATGTGAGTCCACTAGACAATTTTAATAATAATGATGATCTTCGATTTGTATTCAATGTATCGAATATTATTCTATGTAATGATTTATCCGATATTCAAAAAATGGATGAAAATTATAAAACATATAAAATCCCTCTCCTTACTAATATTATGAACAGCAATACAAACGAGACCAACATTTCTGAAGACTTTTTTCAGAAAGATGACCAAAAAAATGATTTTGAAAATATATCAAATTTTGACGAACACACTAAATATGCAAACTTAAGTATAGGAATAAAAAAATCAGAATCACACCGATGTTCCAGGTATTTAGCCATTTTCACATGTTTAGCTTTATCTTAATTTTTTATTGCTTGTTCATATTTTTATTCACTGTTCATATTATTTATGCTCTTTTTTTTTTTTTTTTTTTGTACAGGTGCTGGATGTACGGTGAGACAGTGAGTTTCTTTAAGGAGAACTTTTTTTGCCCAAGATGTTTGGATATCATAAAAAAATATTTATAATTATAGTTATAAATGTTTTTAATTCTTTAAAATGTTAACTGCATTTTTATATTTTTAAAAGTGATAAATTATATATAGTAGTAAGAGGTGCTAATTAAAACAACCTACCAAGGCGGAATATTATTTTAAACATGATATGTATGCACAAACAATACATGCATGCATATAATATATTATTAAAAAATACAAAAAATGAAAAGCAACTACAATAATGAAAGTTGCAAATAATAGCTTTTAAAATTGTTTTAATATATAATAAAAAAAAATAACAATTTATGCTCCTGTGTCCTTATTTTCTACATGGGATAGTTTTTTTTCCTAAAAAAATAAAATAATATCAAATTGATATTATTACATGTGCATATATAATATGTAACATGCCTACAAAGGTTACACAATATTTATAAATTTTACATTTTCATATTTTGTGAATTTTTTACCATTAACTGATTTTGTATTTCAAAATAGTTTTGAAGATATTGATATTGTTTCAACTTTAATTTAACTTTTTTAGTATTTATAATGGCTAGTTCTCTTAATAATTTTTTAATATTATGTTTTTCTAGATCAGCTAGCTGTTTAGCTCTTTTTTTTGAAGCACTAATAATAGTATTATGAATTTCTTGCATATCTTTTTCCTTTAAAATGTAAGTAGACGGTTGAGCATTATTATTCCCATTATTGTTTACGTTCATATTTTCATCACCTACTGTTTTATTACCTTTTTGTGATTCATTATTTTGTTCGCCATTTGCTAAATCATTTTCCTCTTGTTCTCGTTTGTACGTAATGCCATTTGATGTGTCAACTTGTCCAGGGTTGTTACCTTCTTGATTATTTTCATGATCATTTTGTGTGTTATCAATTGAAGAGGATACCATTTCTTGATTTGCTGTCTGTTCTAGTTTAGCTCCGTCTTGTGATGTGGCTGTATTGGCATTTTCATTTTGCTCACGGTTTTCTGTATTATTAGCTTGATTTAGTTGAAAATCTTTTTGTTTTTTTAAAATAATATCAACAATTTTTTTAGCTGCATAAGCGCCAATATATGGACTAATATAATTACATATAAATGAAAGGAGAGAGAGAAGAGTATTATTTTGTTTATAGGATTGAAAAGATATATTATTAATATTAAGTGCATTATCTATATCAAAATATGGATTTGATAATGGCATAGAAATAAATTTATATATACATTCATATGGTGTTTTTGTTTTAACATATTGACTAATTTGATCCCAATTATTTTTATATTTACAAACACCATCAATTAATTTTTCTATCTCATAAGTAGTCCATTGTGTTTCCGAAAATGAATATGGAACATTCACTTTGACAAAATTTGAGCTATTTAAAATGTTTGGATATTTCGAAGAGCTATAACAGTTACTACACCATACACATTTATCTAAAACACCGTAGGATATATTTTTAATATTATTTGGTTTTAATATATAATACACATGCATACATACTTGTTCGCAACTAACACATTTATATAAATCTTTTGTATTCCCTTGATTTGTAGTATGGTTCTTCTCATCATAATTATTATCTATTTCACTAAGGAGAGCCTTATCCATGTTAGTATCATCTCCAATGTTTTCCATCTGGTTTATCATATTTTTTTCAAGATTTTCAGAAGGTACTTCATTTGTATTTCTAAAAAATGAAAAAAAACCACCTTGGCTATAATTCGTTTTTGTATATTCATTTAAATTTTGCATTTTTTCATTATTATTCTGATTTATATTAAATAAATTATAATTTTGTGTTTCATTATTTATATTATTAACATTCCTCCATTCTTTATGAATATTTGTAACTGTTTCATAATCTAAAATATTTGAATTCATTTTATCATTTTTAATATAATAATATTGCTGACTATATTTTTTATTTATTATTTTATGATTTTTTAAAATATAAAATAAAAGTTCAATTATATTTTTATCTGATTGTATATTTAATAAGCACTCTTCTAATGTTAGTGCTTCATCATCCGATTTTTTATTATATAGATTAACAATTTCATTTTTTATTCGTTTTATTTCTTCCCCCTTTTCAGTTACCTCTACTTGTTCATCCTCTTGTGATGCAGCACAACCTAAATTTAAAATTTTATAAATATAATTTAGTTCGTCTTTTGCTGTATTCTCACTATGTTCATCACCTTTTGTAAAATCATTGACAAAATCGAATTTGCTATCCAAATTGGAATCCTTTTTACTTTTATCGTCTGATTTATTAATAGGATCGATACATGGATCAAATGTCATAGCACTAACATTTGAAAAAAATATATTATGTATACTATTTTTGATATTTGCTGATCTTTTTGTAACAATATTTCTTAAAACGGTATTAGTAGGTCTCATTAAAATTTTTTCTTTTTCACCACTCATAGATTTTTTATTTTTTTCATTAACTGTTTTATTATTTACTCCATCATCTTTGGAAAAGTTTTCAGAATAACCTTCTTCACCAACATTTTTGTTTTGATCATTGTGTATGTCACCATTTTGTGTTTCATTGTTGTTATAAAAATTTATGTCTTCCCTTGCTTGAGGATAATTATTATTGGATCCACCATTTTCGGGATATTGACCATCAATCTGGTTACCCAAGGAGTTTATAACATTATTTTCAGAAATCATTTGTGTATTCATATATATATTTGATTTTGTATTATCTAATTCAATGTTTGTTCCATCATTTTGTTTACTTCCCAAATTTAGCTGATCAGTATTTGTAACCTCGTTAGTATAATTTTCATTTTCCAAATTAATATTATCTTGATTCATATTTTATATATATATATTTTTTGTTCCCCTCTTTTAATTTTAATACCTTGTAATTTTGTATAATACTTTTTGTGTATTGTTTTGCATAAAAAAATAAAATTATTCAAGGTTACAAAAAAAAATTTGTATATACAAAAATAATTTTGTTAATATATCGATTTATCATTTAACCGTATGAAGAAAATATCAAATACGTGCTGTACTTATTTTTTTTTTCTCTTTTGTCATATTTTTTTTGTATATTTAATAAAATTATCATTCATTATTTATTTTTTTCAAATTTTTTTTTCGGAAAAAAAATAAATAAGCGAAAGAAAACATAAATAGATGACTTTAATTTGTTTCTAAGTAAGGATAAAATATTTTGTGTAGATATGGATGGTAAATAAAAAATATTCGACAAAAATGAAAAAAAAAAATATAGCATATGCAATGTTGTAGTATATTAAGTATGCTTATTATGTGTTGTATTTTGTATATTTTTTTAGAACATATAAATTGAAAAATAAATTAAAAAATAAATAAATAACTATTTTGTTAATACATTTATTGTAGCCATAATTAAAACGATTTTTTATGATTATATTTTTTGTGGGGATCTTTTTTTCCTCTTATTATATGGATATGCTGAAAAATGCTAGTTGGAGAAAAGACAATTTACAAAAAAAAAAAAAAAAAATAAATATATCTATAATATTTCTAAAGTAGTATATTTTATGAATATCCTTTAATTACAACTTTTGAGTTATATAATTAAAAAAAAAATATATGGCATTTGACATAATTTATATGAATAATATGTTTATTTGTTGATAATTTGTACGGCTTAAAAAAAGTACTATTGGATATTATGTAATAATTGATCATGTAATGAAGAATGACAAATGGATATATGCTTCCGTATGTTCATGATTTATAAAAAGTAAAACCTCAAAGAGATAAGCAACCCTTATTATATAGCAAAACAATTTTTTTATAAAAACAAAATGAAAATCGACAAGAAAAAGGAATTCAAAAAAAAGTTGATAACATGCTGTTCTCTTTTACAAGTATCTGAACCTCTTAAAATAATTATCGATGAAACATTTTTAAATATTTGTATTATTCATAAGATTCCTTTAAAAGATGAATTAACAAAATTAATAAACAGACAGATATTAATTATGACAACAAAATGTATATCAAATTATACAAAAGAAATAAATAATGAAGAAACTGCATATGGTATTAGAAAAATAACACATTATAAATGTGGCCATAATGAAAATAATATTAAGAATTCTGTTAATGAATATGTAAAAAAAATCAAAAAAGAAAATAATTATATATTTTCCCCAAATAATTTTTTTGAAAATCAAATAAAAGCAACTCACAATTTTGACAGCCTATATAATGATCAAATAGGAGGTACAAAAACGAAGGACAACCAACCAAATCAAGACACAAACCAAGTTGAAGAAGAAGAAAAAGAAAAAGAAAATCATGCTGAAAATGACCACGGTGAGGACAAAGTTGAACAAAACGAGGGTGGCGAAAAAGAGAAGGACGATGATTTGTCTGACTCTATGAAATGCATAATCGATTTAGTAAAAAATAATAACGAAAAAAAATTTTTTATTGCCACAAACAATATGCCACTACGAGCGTATCTAAGGTTAGAGCGGATCCACATTTACATACGTATTTGCATGTATACTATGCCTTGTGCATGCATTAGTGTTCTAATTGGCTAACTGGCTAATTGGCTAATTGGCTAATTGGCTAGGCTTATTCCGGTGGTGTATTTCAAATTTTTCTACTTTTTCCCTTTTTAGGAAAGTATTTTTAGTGCCCATTCTGTACGTTAGCGAAAGTGGAGTAATCAAAATGGAAGACATATCATCAAAAAACATGTTTAAAAAAAAGAATGTAGAACTAAAAAAGATGAAGATGCTTAAATGGGAGCGAGATCTAAAAATGGCGGAGCAAAGAAAAAATAAGGAATCCAAGACAAACACAAAGAAAAAATAAATAAATAAAATGCACAGAAACAGGTAGAAGCAGTAGAAATGGTGACGTACCAGGATGATCCAAATAAATACGTACATATACATGTACACATTTGACTATTTGATTTTTTCCATAATTAATGTATACTCGAGTTTTCGATAAACCTATGTTTTTGTTATGTTTTAAATGAATGCAAAATATTTATAATTTGCTTATAAATATGCAATTTTTTTAATAAACAAATAATATTTACACCATATTTTATGAGGTGTTAATTTATGTCAATTTATAAAGACAATGCATATGCTTGTCATCTTTTATTTTCTTAATTATTTAAAGTGAAAAATGTTACTAATTGAAAAACAAAAACAAAACAAAAAAATATAAAAAGTATAAAAAGTATAAAAAAAAAAATAATTATAAGTATGACGAGAGAAAAGTGATTTCTTTTCGCTTCTCATTTTGTGATAATACTTTCAAAAGATGTACAGTTGATACGTGGTTCTGTCCATATGACTACTTCGTATTTACAAAACATGAGAATGACTAAATCAGGGTTTAAATTTTTTTTATTAAATGGTTTATTAAATTTTTCATAACAGGTTGTCCTTTCTTCGTTTTTTGATTTAACCTTTTAAATTTTTGAAATCGTATTTTTTTTTTTTCATCTTTTTCTTGTTTTTTTTTTAAAAATAATTCTTCTTTCTCTTCTTTTGATAATTTTCCTTGTTTATTTTTTTCTACCAAACTTAATTCTTTCCTATAAATATCAGTTTTACTTCCTTTTTTTTTTGTGTTATTATATTTGGAACTTACATTTTGATCATCATCATCTGATTCCGAACCTTCTGAATGATCAGATGTTTTTATTTCTCTCTCATTATTTGTATTCGTATCTTTGTTATCTTCATTTGTGTCCTCTTCTTTGTTATCTACTTCAGTAGTTGGAGTAAAGAAGAAATTTTTGATGGGGTCACTCTTAACGATTTCAGTTTGTGGTTCATTAAGTTCTTTGATTTTTTTGAATTTTCGTAAAAACTTTTTATCAGTAAAATACTTTTGTTTCTTTCTCTGGAAGTTTTTATTTTTAATATGATGTTTGTTTAAAAATATGTTTTTTTTTTTCATTTTTTTTTGAAAATTTACAAATAGAATAGGAAAACGAAACGATGACTCTGTTTTATGGTAACATATTTTGGTATACTATTGGGATAGCAGCTTTTTTTATTTTTATACTTTCTTTACTCTTATCATCTTAAATAAGATATAATTTGTTGAGAAAATATGTATGTATAAATATATGTATATTTTATTCTCTTATATTTATTGGTTGACTATTTTTTATCATGGCAAAATATAGAAACGACATTGTTTTTTTCATACGTATTATTTTTATTTACTGGAACTTTTTATTAAATACGTTAATTTATTTTTATTTTTTTTCTCAATATTTTTTTGTTAAATTTGATGAAATATTTTATAAACGAAAAAATGAAGTTAATTATTTTTTACCACCTCCTTGATCTATGCAAAATATAATCAGAGGATGAATAATTTTTTTTTTTTTTTTTTTGAAACTGATAATTGTTTACTTTTGTTAATACATTTTTATGCATACATTTTTAAATTAGTTAACATTCTTTATCTGAAAAAAAATGATATATAAAATTAAAATACGTACATAATATTGAACTGGTTTTATTTTCAACCCTTTTTAATATAAATAAAGCCATTTTGGTGAGTTCATTTATGGAGAATATTGTATGTATGACGTGCGTATGTATATATCCGAATAATGAATAGATATATATATGTATAAAATATATATGCACAGTACATAAACTATAAGCTTGAAAAATGGGGGAGAACATGCGAAAGAATTTTAAAGAAAAGGGGAACAGCGCGAAAAGACACAACAACTACATGGATAAGAAAAACAACCAAAAATGGAACACCAAATTTAAGAACAAAAATAAAAAAAATAATATAAAAGATAGACAAAACGATTTTCGAAAAAATAATAGTAATTATATTGCCTTGGGTAAAAAAAATATTATACCTTTTAACAAAAATGAAAATTGGGATCATCAAAATTATTCATATAATTATGATTCAGATGATATGGGAATTTATAAAAACAATGACGAATCAGATATTGACATAAATTCTACAAAAACGGATAATGCAACTGCTTCAAATTCGAAGGATAATGAAAATTGTTTAAATAATCAAAACTCCGATACAAAAAATGTTAACTATGTTGATTATATAAACAGCCTTAAAAAAAATTCTGAACAGGATGAAGAAAACGAGAAGAATGACGAAAGCGAGCAAAATGGCGAAAACGAGCAAAATGGCGAAAACGAGCAAAATGATGAGAACGAACAAGATAGGGTTTACAATTTTTTCCTCGTGTTTAGCCCACTAGCTATAACAAGTATAAAAAACAAAAGCAGTGTAATTAATGCCGATGAGCATATGGATTTTCTCGAAAAGAAATTAGAAAGTCTTGATGAATTAATAGATATAACTCGAAATTATAGAGAAAGACAAAATTTACAACAAACAAGAGATAATATTAAAAATAAACTTGATAATATCAGATTAGATATTTTATTTTTTACATTATTAAGTCTTAGAGATTCAATTATTAATAAAAAAAAACAAATACAAATATATATTCATACTATAAATGGGCTATTAATTTATGTATCCCCTATATTTCGTGTACCTAGAAATTTTTTCATATTTAAAAAAGTTATGTTAAGTTTGATGAAAAATAATATTGTTACTGATGAAAATAAAAACACTCTCTTAAAAATTCTTCCCAACCCAGTGAAATACTATGTTGGATCATCAACGTAAGAAATAAAAAATGTTGTAAATAAAGAATATGTACATATGTCATTTTATTACACAGTTTTGTGTATTCAAGTGCCAAAATTATTTCTTTCAATCGTATATTTTGTTCCCACACTCAATATAATAAAATAGTAAAATGATATATTTTGTCAAAATATATTAACGACCTTTTTTGCACACACCGATTTTTCTTTTTCTCTTTTCAGGTGCGTTTGGATATCAAATGATGGATTTCCAACAGACGCTAAAAAGTTTGCAGATAAATTAAAAGTTTCAAATGGAAAATATTCTTTCTTCCTTTCCCTTTCGAATAGTTACAATTTAACATATTTTATGGAAAAAACAAAAAATCGAAATGAAGAAAATATTCATTTTAATTATCATATTAAATTATCCGATTTTAAATTATCGCCTGTAACTATTTGTTCAAAATTGTCACACTTTTTAAATTAATAAATCAAAAAAAATCACACCATTTCTACAATGATATACTTATGAAATTAATTTGTATATCCTTTTTCAAAATATGTAGAAATCAGTGATATTAATAACATATATAAAAAAATATACAGGAAAAAAACATTTAAATAAAAAAAAAATATAATAATGAAATAAAAAAGTAAACCAATACATATTCCAAAAGACATCAGTGAAATAATAAAATTGACACATTATTATATTGTGTTATTGCTATACTATTATAGCATTTTTTAGGTTTAACACAAATGTATAATATTTATATATTTGCTTATTTGTTTGACAAATATTACTGATGAGTACTAGCTATTTTTTGCTTTGCCACCATTAATTTGTTTTGCAATTTTCTTCTTGCTTGTTCATATTTTTTTTCAAAATGTCAAAGCTAGTTATGTACTTATCAATGTTAACTGAGAATGTGTTAATAAAAAAAATACATAATTAAATAATTGCATAAATATATACATACAGACACATATATATATTCGTGTTTATATGTTTTTGTTCAAGCAACTTAACATTTGTTTAAATTTTTTTATTTTTTCTTTACCTCCAAAAAGGTCATATTCATCATCATAAATTTTTAAGCTATCATTGAATAATTCCTAAAAAAAAATATTTTATTTTGGAAAAAAATATATAGCTAGCATATGGCCAAAATTTTATGCACGTTCATGTAAAAAAAATTTTATAAGCCTATAAACCAAAATAAATATATATAACGAAACGTGTTTATGCGTTTCCAACTTGTCTTTACCTCGCTACTTTGTAAGCTTCCATGTAAAAAATGATACATAATTTTATTATGGGAATCCATAGGTAAATCAACAATTTTATTTGTTATATGACTATTGAAATTTCTTTTTTCGTCATTTATGTGATTTGCCATATCTGCTATGTTTTTTTTTTCGTCTCCTATTTTTGTGAATAAAAAAAAGTATATATTAATAAAAGGAATAATATATGTATGTTGAAATGGACAACATTTATAATGTTATTTTGTATGCAGTATGCATGTAAATTCATACCTATGATTTTTTTGAAATGATCATCAGATAGCCCTGAATTATAATAAGGTTTTGTAAATTTTCTTTGGGGAATAGTTTTTCCCGTTTCATAAGAAATGCTTTCTTGGCTTTTCATTGAAGCAAGAGTATCTGCATATAAATAAATAGAACCATATATGTGTGCACGAATTTGTTAGAAATGGGTATTAATATATAAACTATAGAAAATATAGTGCTTACTTCTTGTCTTCTCTAATTGTTCTCGTAATATGTCCTTCTTCTTGGTTAAGTCATCAATTTGCCTATTTATCTTGGATATCATATACACATCATTTATTTTTTTTTTTGAATAATTTAATGTATCGATTTCTCTCAAAAGAGAGCATATTTCCCTTTGGACAACAATACGAGAAATAGGCAAAGCATCGATGGTTTTATTATTTTGAAATATTTCATAAAAACTTTTTTTTTTTTTCATTTCGACTAAGTCTTGAATTTGTTTTTCAGTGTAATGGAAATTTTTTAAATCTTCGATTTTTTCCTTTAAAAACATATTAAAATTTTTTAATATTTCAGTATTAATAGAAAGTAATTTTAAATGATTATACTCATCAATTGTAAGTTTTTCATCGGATATATTATTAATATCACATATATATGTACTATCAATATTATTATTTTCTATATTGTCTAATTCGCTAGCTCCTATTTTTTTATTTTTATTCATTAATTTTTTAATTTTTTTAAAAAAATTTATATTTTTTAGATTGTCTAAATGAGATATCTCAAATTTAACATTAGTATATCTATCTATACAAAAATAACTATCACATTTAATTACATTTTTTATAAAGAAAATATTTTTATTTTTCTCTATACTTGTTATATTATTATTACTATAATTTTTATTTTTTGCAAAATCTGATGCATTTATTAGTTTTGGTAAATCATCTATTTTTACAACATGCCCAATAACATAATAAGGAAAATTTATATGTTCACTCATATCTAAAAGGAATGTTTTTTTTAATTGAAAATAGTTTATAATTTCATATGTCATATATTTATAAATATCTAGCTTTATTTTTTTTTCTTCTTTATATAATTGTATTAACCGTTCAGGTGTTTCTGGGTCTCTTACAGGACTTTCACTTTTTTCAAAAAGTTCATTTTTTTTTTTTTTTTTTAAATCATTGAAAATGCTTTTATCTTGATCATTTGAATATTTAGTGCTGCTTTTTATTTGTCCACCTTTTCCTGATGAAATATATTCATGAGATCGATCGTCTTTCTTTTTGTCAAACAAGGTAGCCATTTCCTCGGATGTGTCCCTTACTTGTTTTTTTTTTTTATTTTTTTTTAATAAGTCTTCTTCTTTATCCTTTAGTATTTTATTACTATCACCATATTTGTCATCACTAATTATATGATTTTTTCCTGATTTTGATTTAATTTTTGTTTTTTCATCTCCTATATATTTATCCGTTTTACTTTCATCTTGTGAACTGATAGTATAATTATTATTTCGAGCTAGCGTTTTTTTATTATGTTCAGAAATAATAGGACCATTATTATCTTTTCTACTTTTTTTTTTACGATAACTTTTATCTGAATAAGTTGGCGAACTTTCATAAGAAGAGGTAGTATAATTTTTACCAGTCCAACTTTTATGTTTATTTTTTGAGTCTGCTTTTTTTTCTTCCTTTCCAAGATTTCTTAATTTCTTTTTCCCTTTATCTTTATTAGACACTATAGGGCTTGTTTGTTTTTTTTTTAGTTTTCTTTTTATGTTTGCTTCCGAATCGTCATCATTTTCAGAATAATCAGACTCTTCTTTATCATATTTTGTATCTCTATCTTTTTTAGTGGCATCAACAGTTTGTGCTTTGTTACTTCCAACAGGTGTACTGGTTATATTATATTTGGTACTTGTTTCTGTTGATTTTTTTTTATTTTTTTTTTGTGTTGTTTTTTTATTTGAAATATTATTATCACTTTCATTTTTTTCTATTTTATTATCAATATTTATTTTTTTTAATAATATTTTCCTATGCTTTTTTTTCATATATTCTTCATGCCTTTTTGCCAATATCAGTTCCCTTTCATATTCAGGGAGATCTTCCAAATCACTTGAGTAATCATTATCATTAGATCCAAAACTCGAATTATTTAAATCGCTATTATTCTCATCATCTTTCATTATTATTCAATTGTTATATTTATATATATTATATTCTTTGTGGGTTGACTTCTTTTATCTTTATTTTTTTACCGCAGTTCGATAGTCGAACTTTTTAAAATCGCTGAAAAACTTGGCATATACCTTTTTTTCTTTTCAACCATTTATTTCAATTAATTAATAATTACTATCACACGGAATAGCGTGATGAAGAAGGAAAATAAAAGTATAAAAGGAAATCGGTAAGCCAAGGAATCTGGAAAATTTAAAACAATAATTAAATAAAATACAAATCAAATAAATAAAATTAAAACGACGTGAATTTTGTTATATTATGCTTAAAGTAAGTTTACATTGCGCTCAAAAAAAAAAAAAAAAAAAAAAAAAATAATTCAACGCCCAAATGGAAACAAGCCATTTAAAAAATAATCACCATATTCAATTTTTGTATTTAATAAATTTTTTACATTCCAAATGTTATTCAATTTTGTCAGATTAAAGCGTTTGCCAAGTTCAGGGTTTAACAATTTTTAATTCATATAGCTAGCATATGCAATGTTGTATACTCCATGCATATACATATCATATATTATTGCAGGGTCATACATTTCGTTAACTTTATCAATATATGACTATTACCGGAATAAACAGTGTAACTTTCTATTTTGCCATTTAAGAAAGATATTAAAATTTTTTACATAAGTAAAATAGTCTATATGCGTATATGACCAGTATACAGGCGAAATATATACTTACGAATATATAGAGGTTGCAAAAAAAAAATAAATAATAAAATCGAATAAAACAAAATAATATAAGAGACAAACAATATATAGCACATGCTATAGATATATAAGAAATGAACGATCTACATTTCATACTATTTATAAGCCATTTATTAAGAAAGAAAATTTTAATCACATTTTTGTCAATGCTCCAAGATATATAATGTGGATATATCTATGGGGAGGGCTGAGGATAGTCCTGTTCAGTCCTGCTTAGTCCTGCTTAGTCCGCTATGTTTTGTATAGCGAAATGGAAATATGAGACCATGTGTCGATTGAACTTATTTGTAATATTTGATTAGGCTATGCTTTTTCAATATGACTTTAAAAATGTTTATAAATTCATTTCGTTCTTTATTTTCATCGAATGTGTTATTGTTTGAATGATCTTGATTTAAAAGATGAATCTTTATGTTGTTAAGTAGATGGGCATATTTACTATTCCATTGTTGTTCCTCAGTCATTTTTTCTGCTTGTGTTTTTTCAATTATACTATGTTCCTTTATTATTTCATCATTTTCTAAATTAAATAATTCATTGAGTTCGACACTATTTTGTTCATTATGTTGTGGTTTTCCATTTTCTGTTTGATTCGATTGTCCATTGTTATTATTTGGATCTTTAGAAGAATCGGGAGGAAGTTGATTTTCAATTTTGTTGCCAGTGTTATAGTTTGTGTTGTGGTTATGGGTATCGAAAAAGGTTGATACTTGTTCATTGTTAGTTAGCATAGATAATTGTGAAATTTGCAATCTTTTTTGTAAAATATTATTAGATGTATTAAGAGGTAACATTAAGGATAGAATCATCAATGACTTTATTAAAAATGGATAATTTTTTGGATATATTAGATGCAATCTTTGTTTTGAAAAAACGGGCGATTCAAATAAAAAAATAAAATTATCTAACTGATGAAAGAAATCTGAATTAATATCTAAGAGTGTTAAATAGGAGCAAATAAAATACGCTAACTCATATTTTTGTAACCATAATAAAAAAGATATTGCACATAATGAATTACTAAACCAAGCAATTAATATAATTGAAAATAAAGGATAATTATCTTTTTGAAATAATAATGAATTTCTTAAATATTTGGTCTCATTTGATGTTAGTAATACCCAATTTAATACTTGAACTATTTTATTAACAAATATATAATCTGTTTCATATATTAATAAATAACATAAATATGCAAAAAACTTTTTATTATTTAAACAACGAGACATATGTTGTATAATTTCTTTTCCTTTACGTATTAATAAACTTTCATCTTGTTTAAATAAGTTGATAAAATTTCTACTTATGTTTTCATAAAAGTTGAATTTATTTTCAACAGTAGAACACATAGCTGAAATGACAGTAAGTGTTAATACTAAAACTTTGTTGTCTTCATTTTTTAAACATAAAAAAACACAATCAATTATTTTATTATAATACGATTTTATTTCATTACTCTTGTATACTAACATTTCTGTTAACCATTGTAAGCACATTATAATTGGATAAATATTTCGTTTTTCTAAATTATCGTAAAATAAATTATCATCATAACTATTGCTACTATCACTAGCATTCATACTATGTTCATCATTATTATCTTTTTTTTTTTTTTTAATTATTTTATTTATATAATATGATTCCATTTTTTTACCATCTTTCACTACAATCTTCTTTTCTTTAAGTTCATTCAATAACTTTTCATGCTTGTACATAAATCCTAAATTATGGTTATTTCCCTTTTCATCATTTGTATTTAATTGTTTATTTTGATCAGCTTCTAAACTAATGCTATCGTTTTTTTTATTTATATAAGAATTTTTTATTTCATCGTCTAGCAATTCTGTATTATTATTATTATCTACCTTTTCATCTTCATCTTCCCATTTATCTTGCCCATTAATACAATAAAATTTAGATCCATCAATACTATCATTCATAACACTAGAACAGATGCTTTGACTTCGATCTCTTCTTTTTGAGTTTGTTTGTCGATTTCTTTCACTAACATCTTTTTCAAAATTATTGGTTTGAATTTTATTTTGGTTTTGATTAAGATTTATGTTGTTAACTGTACCATTGGCACTGATGTCTTCCTTAAAATTGTTGTTATTTATATGTGTTGTAGTACTTTCCTTTTCATTTATATCTTCGCTTTTGGTACGACTTAATGAGTCATCATTTTGTAATTTATATTTATTTATCGATTGTAAATCATCGTTTTCATGTGTATTTAAATCATATTTTGTAGATCCTTTATCAATACTAAGTTGTTTATTTATGGATGTATTATCTGATAATGAATATGTAAGTCTCCTACTATTTTGTATATTTTTTCTTTCAGAAGCTGTGATATTATTAAAGAACTGTTCGTTTTTATTTTCTAATATATTTATATATGAATTTTTTTTATTTTTGTCACCAATATATTTTACATTTGGTTGATTCGAGTTATTCGATTTTTGCTTATCCATTTGATCGGTATATTGTAATAATAGCGGTTTTTGATTTTGAAATTGGGAAGGTGTATTTTCAATTTTTGTTTTAATGATACTACATACTAATTCTGTTATTAATAATGAATATTCTAAAGTTGAAAATTTTAAAAATTTTATTAACAGTTCATTACATTTTCGAGCTGTATAATGTATATCAAAACTAACATCAGAGGTTGACCATATTATTTTTTTTAATATCTCAATCATAAAAAAACTATTTTTTTTTGAAGATTTAAATATATTATAAAAATGAATATTTAATATATTTATAAAATGATAAATCCATAATAAACATTTATGTTTAATAGTTGGATTTTTATGTCTTGAAAATTCTAAAAATATAGGAATTATATGTTTAAAAAACATTTTACATTGTTCATAATTTGATGTTATAATTTTATCCATATAAAGATCTAAGCATTGATTTGCTTGCTTTTGAATATCTTTATTTTCATCAGATAGCATTAAAAATAAATCTCGAATAAAAAAATGAAAATATTCAAATACATCAATAGTTGGAATATTTTGTAAAAAAAATAACCATGAAATAATTAATTGTCTAGCATTTGTATTCTCTATATATATATTATCTTTTAATGTGTAAATAATTTTATATATATTAAATATATTATTATATGAACAAGTCATATCTTTTAATAAATTGTCTAAAAATGCACCTCCAGTTTTTACATTAGGACAGGTGTCTGAAAATATTCTGTACAAGCAATTAAATATTTCTTCAATATTATTAAAAGCTATATTTTTTGAAACTTTACAAAGATTATATAAACTTTCACACACATAATAACGAACTTTTGGATCGGAATCATTTATACATGACATTATTATTTTTAATATTTCAGAAAAATAATATTTTATTTTATTTTCTAAACTTATTGAAATAAAAGCTAGCGAAATTAAACCACCACATCTTTCTGAACTGTTAATACTTTTTATGAATTTTTCATCCAAAAAATATAATATTTCCATAATTTTTTTATTTTGATATTTTTTGTTCAGGTGATCAAAATATATTTCATGTTCATATAATATACTATTTAAAGATTTTTTATTTTTTTTATTTTTTTCATTATTATCATTTTGAATATCATTTTCATCATCTTTATTATTATTTCCTTTTATACTATTTCTTATATAATCATTTATTCCATTAGGTTTTGCAATTTCGATATCTATATCACAATTTTCTTTACATTTATCTAATAATAATTTTTTAATTATTTCAGCTCCTAAAACATAATTATCTTCATTTAAATCTCTGTGTGCATTTTCTTTTTTATCTTGTATAGCTTTTGATTGTTCATTTTCTACATATGATGTTTCATCACGATTTGCAATTTGAGATTTTTCTTTATTGTCTTCATCTTTATCAGTATGTTCGGTACCCTCGTTTACAATTCCAAAATTATTAGAGTCTTTATCATCCCATTTAACATTATGTTTATTTGTGGTTCTAGTTTGGTCCTTATTTTTTCCTATATCATTTTCTTTATTTTCTTCATCGTTTGTTTTTAAATTATCATTATAGCTAGTAAAATAATATTCATTATTTATATCTATATCGTTTTTTTCATTTAATTTAGATATTATATTTATTTCCGATTCCGATATTTTTTTACATTCATTTATATTATTTTCTTCATTGTTATTTTTATTTAATAATATATTTATTTGTTCTTGTTCTTCCGCTTCCTCTTTTAATAATAACAATTTTATATCTTCTGCAATTTCTTGAGCCCCTTTTTTTCTTTTTTCATATGTTTTATCTCCTAGCAATTTTTGTGTGTTTATATTTATTATGTTTTCTTTATCTTCATTTTTGTCCAACCCTTTAATTATATTCAGAAACATTTTCTTTTTGTCTTTATAAAAAATGTTGTTAATTATTATAGATAACCCAATTACAGTTCAAGGTTTTTCGTATCATCCAGTTGGGAGTTTCTTGTGAATGCTGACTAAGTATTGTGTCGTTATTTTATTTTGCAAAATACTTAACCTTAGTAAGCATAAGTTTGGAAAATATGCAACCTAGACGTGTTACACAATCCAATGTTCATTATTATAAACACTATTTCTCAATTATGTTTATATTCAAAAAAGGTTGCAAAGTTTTCTTTTTTATATTAAAAGGGTATACCCCAAAATATGCATAATTATGTTCATATAAAATAAGTAAAACCATGTATAATTATTGAATAGCACACTTGTAGACTTAATGGTGTATCCACAATATTTATCATAAAATTTTGAATGAACTTATTTCAAGGTGGACATATATCTTATTTGAAAATATATAAAAATTCAAAAGGTGTTAAAAATGGTATCATTATATAGTAAGGGATTTGCTTGAGGTAAAAATAAAAAATAGTATGGTAGTAGAGCTGTTTAAAATATGTACAGCTATATTTATGAATTAATAATTTTACAATTTTATAAATAATTATAACAGGTATTATTGCATATAATGATGTTAATCGAAAATTTGGATTAAAATGGAAAAAGTTTTAAGTAACAAATTGCTCATATATTTTTATCATCATTTATTATATTTATATAATACATTTTTATAATGTAATTTTATTTTTATAGGAATTATTTTCCCAATGCTAAAAAATAAGCATGTTGTTTTTTTTAAAAAATAAATATAATTAATTAAAAATAGATTATACATATATTTCAAGAGTATATTTGGAATGTTCTCAAATTTCCATAAAAAAAGTAAAAATTCAAACTAAAATTTTTTTTTTTTTTACAATTATTTCAAAATCGTTAAGTAGGCATAACTATTATGTAACATCGGGAAGGAACTTAAATAAAATAATCAGTAAATATTCCGGATTGATATGTAGGAATATATTACATACTATTTTTCGACTATTACTAACTTGTGCAAAATAAAATAACCTCACCAATATTTTACTAAAAAAAGAATATCAAAATATATAACATTAAAGTAAGCGAAAAAAAACGATGAAATACTAAAAAGCAAGACTAAATAATTACACAAATACAATAGTTTTGAAATTTATTATATTGTTGTTTTTTTTTAAACAAGTTGGCATTTATTATATGTGCGCACGATATGGGAAATTAAGTTTTATACAAAATCGTTGATATTTTTTTTTTTTTTTTTATGACATCGATTGTTTAAGATTTGTCCATCCAAATGGTATTATATATTTATTAATTTTTATAATCATTTTCTACTTTTCTAAAAAAATAAAAATTTTCAATGATAACTATAAGCAATATCAAAAAAACGTTAATATTTTTTAAGCATATATAAAAAAAAATAAGGGTATAATATTCATAGCATACACATATCCGTCATATATATTGCTTAGTATATATAGATGATAATGTATTGTTCCTATTTTTAATTATTAATATATTTTTATATTCATTTTGCAAACCCTATTTTTATCATTTTTCACTACCTTCATTTTTAATTCTCATTTGCTTTGTGGACTTTTCTAAAATTTGAAAAAAAAAAAAAAAAAAAAAAGAAACAGCTAATACGCCCGAATTTGCAAAATCGTGAAACAAAAATTTAAGCCATATTTTAAGATCATAGGTAAAATATTTACATACTGTTATATATGTACAAAGTAGATGATTGCACTATGCATATATACATTTTTTGTATGATTGAAAAAGAATGAAAAGATTTTAATAATATAAATAATAACCTAGTTTATATATTTTTTTTTCCTTTCTTTAAGATCATATATCCATAAAGCTATAACAAAAATTTTATGTTCATAAAAGAAGGCGATATATATTGAGAGATACATATTTATCACTGTTAATTTTATTTCCATCTCTCTTATCATTTTTTCCTAACCTTATTCAATTTGCAAATTATATACCAGCACGCATAAATATATTATGCAAAGCAGTAATCCTTTGGTAAGAAGAAAAGCAAAGAAAGCAAAGTAAAATATTTGCATTATTAAATGGGTTTACCCTGATAGTGCATTCAAAACGCTTTGAAAAGTAAAGTGCTCTATTCGTGCGTTTGTTAATTTTTTGCATTTTCATTTTTCCCTACTTTTTAGAAAAAACAGCGAACCTACGAAGACATCGGCCTTGACGGTATTGAAAAAAAAAAAAACGAAGAGAGTTCGATAGGGTTAGAAAAAATGGAAGGAGATAAGATCGACGCAAATTTGTATTCCCGTCAATTGGGAACATATGGTTTTGAATTGATGAATAAATTAATAAAAATGAATGTGTTGATTATAAATGTAAAAGGTGTTGGATTAGAATGTGCAAAGAATTTAATTTTATCTGGTCCTAAATCGGTTTGTATATATGATAATGATATATGTGAAATTAGTGACGTTGGTGTAAATTTTTATATAACTGAAAAGCATGTTGAAAATAAAGTTTGTCGAAGTAATGCAGTTTTATCTAACTTACAAGAATTAAATAATTATGTGCATGTTTATAATTACACAGGAAATTTATATGATTCAAAATTTATTGAAAAATTTGATGTAGTAGTTTGTTGTGACACAAAAGATTCAGATATAATAAAATATAATAATTTAGTAAGAGGTATAGAAACAAAAAATATTGCTTTCTTAAGTTGTAATGTATATGGTTTATGTGGTTATATGTTTAACGATTTTGGTAGCAATTTTATATGTTATGATAAAGACGGAGAGAATGTAAAATCATGTAGTATAAGTCAAATAAGTAAAGAGACAGAAGGTAAAGTTTCCTTCGATTTTGATAAAAGTTCACCATTTCAAAATGGCGATTTTGTAAAATTTACAAATGTTGAAGGTATGACTGAAATAAATGGGCAAATATATCAAATTCAAAATTTAAAAAAATATACTTTTACAATTGGTGATACAACAAAATTTAGTGACTACATAAAAGGTGGTGAATGTACACAAGTGAAAACTAATTTAAAAATAGATTTTAAACCATATGAATATATTAAGAGTAAACCATTATTTTGTCCACCCTCTGAAATTTCAGATCAATCAAATAAGATAAGCATAGTGGACGATAATAAAGGTGGGAAAGCAATCTTTGAAGAAGTAACATTACCAACAAGCTTTATAATATCCGATTACTCTAAATTAAATGCAAGTAATTATTTACATTATGCTATTCAAGGATTAAAATGGTATGAAAGTGAATATAATTGCTTACCTGAAAATTATCAAATGGAAGAATTTGAAAAGATATATAAAAAAGCATGCGATTTAAATAGTAAAGATAAAGAAAATAAATTACCTTGGTCTGTTGAAGAGTTAGATAAAAATATAATTATAAACGTTGCAAAATATAGCAAAGCACATATATCACCAATTACGTCATTTTTTGGAGGTTTACTAGCTCAAGAAATTGTAAAATTTACAGGAAAATATATGCCAATACATCAACTATTATATATGGACTTTTTTGAATGTATTAATATGAATGATGAAGAAAATATTGATGATAAAAAAAAATTAAATTGTAAAAATGATAATATTATATCTATATTTGGAAAAAATTTTCAAGATAAATTAAATAAATTAAATATTTTCTTAGTTGGATCAGGAGCATTAGGATGTGAATTTGCAAAATTATTTTCATTACTTGATATGTGTACCGTTGAAAAGAATGGTTCTTTAATAATTACAGATAATGATAATATAGAAGTTTCCAATTTAAATCGTCAATTTTTATTTAGACGAGAACATATTGAAAAATCAAAATCGCTAGTTGCATCTAATGCTATCAAAAATAAAAATAAAAATATAAATGTTATTTCACATGTTACAAAAGTAGGTCAAGAAAATGAACATATATTTGATGAAAAATTTTGGACTAAGCAAGATTTTATAATTAATGCATTAGATAATATTGTAGCTAGACAATATGTCGATAATAAATGTGTATGGTATTCTAAACCATTATTTGAATCAGGAACATTAGGAACAAAAGGTAACGTACAAATTATTATTCCCCATATGACACAGTCCTATAATGATAGTTATGATCCACCTGAAGATTCCATTCCTTTATGTACTTTAAAACATTTTCCATATGATATTGTACATACTATTGAATATGCTAGAGATATATTTCAAGGCTTGTTTTATAATGTTCCTTTAAGTATACAACAATTTTTAAATAATAAAGATGACTATATTAAAAAGATTCAAGATGAAGGAAATAATGCATCTTCTTTAGAAAATTTAGAAAATGTTTTAAATACATTAAAAGAAATTATTAAAGAAAATAAAAATTTTAATTTCTGTATTAAAAAGGCAGTACATTTATTTCATTCAAATTTTATAAATCAAATTAGCCAATTATTATATTCATTTCCTTTAGATTATAAATTATCAACTGGTGAATTTTTTTGGGTTGGACAAAAAAAACCACCACAGGTTATTGAATTTGATCTTAATAATACATATGTTCAAGAATATTTAGTTAGTACATCTAACTTATATGCACAAGTATATAATATACCTACTTGTTATGATATTAAATATATTATAGATGTAGCTAGCCAAATCAAAGTAGAACCATTCTCTCCAAAAACTGTAAAAGTTAATATCGATGAAAAAAATTTAAATAATATATCTATCTCCTATGCACAAGATAATAAATTAATACAAGACTATTGTAATGAATTGTTGAACATACAAACAGATTCATTAAAGGTTTCTCCTATTGAATTTGACAAAGATGAAGAATCAGGATTACATGTTAATTTTATTTATGCATTTGCTAACTTAAGAGCTATGAATTATAAAATAACTACTTGTGATAAATTAAAAACAAAAATGGTGGCTGGAAAAATTATACCTGCCTTAGCTACTACTACATCTATTATTACTGGTCTTGTTGGTATTGAAATTTTAAAATATGTAAACTATTCTGATTCAATTCAAAAGTATGTTAAACTAACTGATGAAGAAAAGAAAAAAGAAAAAGATATTCTTTCCTATTTCAAAAATGCATTTATTAATACCGCATTGCCATTGTTCATCTTTTCGGAGCCAATGCCACCTTTGAGAATGAAAGATAAGGAATATGACGAGCTCATGAAGGGACCCGTAAAAGCCATCCCCAATGGATTTACAACATGGGACAAAATAGAAATATCGATAAGTAAGAAAAAATTATACCATTCTAAAACTTGGAAGTTTGCATTTGGATTTTCTTTGTGTGCTGATTGAATTGCATTTCTCTCTTTTTACATAAACATTTTTTATGCCCAATTTTTTATTCTTGCTTTTTCAGAAAATGGAACCATAAAAGACCTAGTGGACCATATAAATGAAAAGTTCAACATAGATGTGAACTTAATATCTGTTGGAAATGCTTGTCTATATAACTGCTACTTACCAGTACATAACAAAGAAAGATTGAATAAACCTCTTCACGAAATATATGAACAAATAAGCAAACAATCTCTTCCTAGTGATAAGGACTATATTGTTGTAGAAGCTAGCTGCAGTGATCAAGACCTTGTAGATGTACTTATCCCATCAATTAAATTTATATATAAATAATCTTTTAATTATTAATATTATTTTTTCCTCCTTCTATATCTTAATTATATAAAATATAAACAAATAATAAAAACAAAATAAATAAAATTTTTACTATAAAAAAATAATTAATATTTATATGCATATATACATTCTTTTCAAATTTAGATAATTAAATAAAGCAGCGTACAAAAGATTGTACAAAGGCTACTACCTATTCATGATTGTCTGCTTTTAAATTTTCTGAGCGAAAATATGTAACTATGCAAACTTGAAAATAAAAATAATTTCTTTTTAATTATACCAAACTAAAATGAAATAAGTTTTACTAGTATAGTAAACCACGTATAGTTATTCATGTCATATTAGTTGACATAAAAAACGGAAAACAAAATGGGACGTCATCTGTTCTTAATTAAAAAGTATAGATCAAATGACGAAATGCATGATAAACGTGTGAAAGCTACAAAATTTGGATCACGACATATTCGCAATTTTTATAATAAATGTAAACCAAATGGTATGCTTTTAATTTAAAAAAAAAAAATAATAATAAAACGGTAAAGCGCACAAACAGGCACGCTCACCTCTGCTTGAGACATATCCATATACCAAAAAATTATTCTTAACTTCTTGTGCATTTTGATATATTCTCATAAACTTATGTAGTTTATCTATCAAATGCATTTTTAAAATTAATTAGTTTAAAATTCTTATTATTTTGTAAAGAATTATATATTCCTAATAATATTTTTATATTCCCAAAACCGGAGTTTTGAATCATTATATCTAATATATTATCTATTGTATTATTTACTATTTCATCACAATAAATTTCAGCATCTGTTTTAGGAGGTGATGCTTCCTTTGTTGTATCATCATCAGTATTTTTTTTTTTTTTTTTCTTATTTAGAAAGCTTGATTGAATAACAAATTTTGTGCTATTAGTTGAAGCAGAAGAATCTGCATTCAGGTTTTCATCATTTTCTGGTTTCCTTTCGAATGTGAGATCGTTATTTATCTGATTATTTGAACCATTCAAATTTGAATTATTTATATCATCCAATTTTGTAAAATGAAAAATATTCGTATTACTAGATATACTATCATCATATTGCGCATTTTTGGGCATATTTATATTTTTCTTTAAATCATAAAAATTATGATATATAGTTTTATTTTTTTCTATATAATCAAGAATAAAACTTTGTAAATTGGTAATATAGTTTATTACACATGTTTTTCTTTCATGTCCAATTTTTAATTTCTTTTTAATTTCAACTTTTTTTTTTTCCCGTTCGGATATTATCTCTTCATTTTGGGAATTGTTATCGTAAATATCGTTTGAACCACCTATTTGAGTTTTTCCAAAAGTATCATCCTTATTTTCATTATTCTCGATATTAGAACTTGATGGTAGATCACTAAAAATATGGAAACCCTTATTTTCAAACAACTGAACTATTTGATCATTTGCAAAATTGATTTTACTAAAAACCAAACGATAGGTTTCTCTTAAAATTTTTTTAGAATTAACCACATCTGGATTATGCTTTTTAATTATAGAAAAGAATCGGTTCCATAATATATCATTTTCACAAGGATGTTTTTTTATTAGAGGTTCTACACAAAATATTTTTTTATATTCTTTCGATATATTTTTATGAAACCTTTTTCCACCTCTTGATGTAAATTGTGATTTCATAATATATTTATATAATAGTTCATCTTCACTTTTGTAATTAGCTACTTTAAATATTTTTATTAAAACATTTGGAACATCTTGGGGGTATAATGATATATAAAGATATATAAGTTTAGCTTTCAGTTTGTCTGAAATATTGTTAAAAATATTCATGTCAATCAAATTATATTTTTCATCATATATTTTGGATATATATTCAATTTTTAGAAAATCATAAATATATCTTTTTCGGACTTCTATGGGAATACATAATTTAATACTTCTCAAATATTTAATTAAAAATAATTGCAGTATTTTTAAACCCAAGACACTATATATTTTAAATTTATTATGTTTTATAACATCTTCTGTTATGTTTAATGTATGTTCAGTACTACAAAAGGGAGTATTTTCATTATCATATGTGTATAAATTTGTAAATAATTTATTTAATTTTACACAAACAAATTTAAATATTAAATTAGGAGAAACCTCTAAAAAATTTCCCGTCCTTATCATTATATCATTACATTCTTCTTTAAAATCATAATTTATATGTTTTATTAAGTCATAGCTTTTTGTAATTATACCATTTTCATTTTGTATATCAACACTATTTTCACTAGTGCATGTTCCCTTTATCTCCATAGGTTTTCCATTTATTTGTTTTTCTACATATGTCAAAAATTTAATTGGAATAATTCTATTCTTATTTATCTTTATATTTTTCCGTTTATAATCAGAAACATTACACCCTTTTTTTATCCACAAACTATTTAGCTTCTCTCTAGTATCATTTTCATTAATTTGAAATATATTGTTTAAAAAGAAAAATTGTGATCTTTCGTTTTTTGCGATTTTCCTTCTTTTTTTTTGGGGGTTAT
Source organism: Plasmodium chabaudi chabaudi (assembly GCF_900002335.3). Classification (NCBI taxonomy): domain Eukaryota; phylum Apicomplexa; class Aconoidasida; order Haemosporida; family Plasmodiidae; genus Plasmodium; species Plasmodium chabaudi. The sequence goes on from NC_030114.2 coordinate 1,546,783, forward strand.
ACATTGGAAAATAATTCGTTTTGTCTCTTATTCTTGTATTCAAATTTGAGCATTCGAAAAAATTATTTGGCTTCAAACCAATCGATGCATATTTATTGTTGTAATTATTTTTTATTACACATTCGTTTATTTCAACTATTAAGGAAAGGATAAGAAAAATTGCACATATATATATTCCATTTTTTTTTTTCGCTCTTTTCCTATTATTAAAAATCATTTTTTTAATTTTATAATAACATAAAATAGGAAAAATATATATTAATCAACCATGGGAAATATAGTTTCTATGGCTGCTGAATTTCTATATAACATGGTTATATGTTTAACAACTCTGATGGTTAACATGCTCAATCATTTTTATGATATTCTATCTTTCAATGATACTATAATATTTATGGGATTTACAACCATATTTCTGGCATTTATTATGGCTATATCATACTTTTTATATATTTTTAGATATCCCGTTTACAGGTTATCCTCAAAACGCTCAACAAGTCCCCTAATAATTTCAAAAACATTCAGCACGTCCCCTAATAATTTCAAAAATGTTCAGCACGTCCCCTAATAATTTCAAAAATGTTCAGCACGTCCCCTAATAATTTCAAAAATGTTCAGCACGTCCCCTAATAATTTCAAAAATGTTCAGCACGTCCCCTAATAATTTCAAAAATGTTCAGCACGTCCCCTAATAATTTCAAAAATGTTCAGCACGTCCCCTAATAATTTCAAAAATGTTCAGCACGCTCCCTAATATTTCCAAAACATGCAGCATGCCCCTTAATGATTAATTCAAAACCAAAAGGTTCAGTACGTCCCTTAATGGTTAAGTCCAAAGCATGCACACGCCCTGTGATGCGCCAGTATTATGCACCCTGGATTATCCTTGGATTATCAGCAGATACCTCTTATGGTATGCCTTTCGAAACCCGTGCATATATGCCTTCTATGACAACCTCGGGGAGTATCAAGGGTATCTCTTAGTATTTTGTAATATCGGGGTAGTTATAAAGCAATCTCTGTCTACCCTTGATTTACTTACCAAATTGCGATACCCCCGAGGCTATTATTAGAGAAGTAGCAACTAGTTATACTATCACTAATTATACTACTCTTAATGTATATTCGTGTATTGCGCATATATATATGTATAAGCCTGGCTCTTTACAATATGCAAGCATATTCTTAATAGCTCACATGCCAGCTTACCCTACGATATATATAGATAGGTTATAATGAGTTCCCTTTCCCTCTGCGCTTAACCTTATATAATTATGTAACATATATATATTCAAATCATTTGCATCATTATTTTAATTTGTCATATTTGTGACTAAATAAAGATAGCATACACATTGGAGTAATTCTTCATTACTACACAAGAAAATGTAACAAAAAAATAATTAAAAATAATAATTAATAAAATAATAAATTAAAAAATATAATAAAATAAATTTAAAAAATAATATTAAAATATAAAAAAATAAATAATAAAATAAAAAATATATTATTTATTTATTAAAAAAAAAAGAAAAAAAAATTTGTTTTATAAAATGTAAACAAAAAAATTATAAATATAATGAACAACAAAATTAAAGATTTATAGTGGTCAAAATAACTAAATGTGAAAATTCTATTTTGGAAAAGCCCCTATATAAGGAAATGTTACAAAAAAAAAAAAAAAAAAAAAAAAAAATTATATAGCTAGTTTTTTTTTTTTGTTCCAAATCGTCTAGTTTGTTCATGTATTTCCTGAAATGTGCATGTAAAAATCTAAAAGGCTATGGTAGCTTTAGTATTTCCTTATGTTACTACTTATTATTTGTATCTCTCATTACCATCACCTCCTGTATTCTCCTTTTGATATATTTTTTTTTTTTTTTTATTTTCCACAAGCTTAATTATGTTATTGCATGAGGATTCATAATATAGATGGGGCCATTTATTATTGAGAATAACATATTTATCACTTTATGATGGTGTAATATAAATATAATATAAACCAGTTTAATGCATATGCTCTACCAATTTTTAAATTAAAATTTTTTTTTTTACATAATACAATGTTTGTAAAATTGTTTATTATGGAAACACTGAAATTAAAAAAATTAAATAAAAAGCATGCATACAAATTTAGCTTAATGTATGAAAATAACAAAAAAAATGCAGAAATTAATAAAAGAGCAAATGACAAAAAATGCATTTCACATTTTTTTCTCTCATATATGAATAAGCATGTTTATAATCTTTTCGTATATGCAAATATTAAAACATATATATAAACAAATTATTTGGTGTAACACTTAAAAAATTACAATATGTTTATTGGTGTATTCTCTTTTTTTGTATACTATAATTTAATATATTCCTTATTATACTATTATTTTAATAATCAAATTTCAGTTGGTTGCTGAATTTTTCCAACTCTTTCAATTTGTCATCTTCAGCTGACATGGAATATAAGGTTTTTCTTCGCCCAGTCCAACTTAATAAAGTTAAATCTCGGCCTTTTGAATCGTTGATTGATAATATTCTGTTCCATTCTAATTTTGATTTATTTAAGAAAGCTTTATTTCTTACTAAAACATACACACCTTTCCAATCGTTTTTAGAACTTAGCATGTGGTCAAATTGTTCAAACAATGTAAATGTTTTTTTGTTAATTCCTAACTCCTGTAAATAATAAAAACATTAGTCATTATATATATGTACATGCAATAAAAATAATTATATTTTTGCAAAAATGCGTAGCAAAATACGGATATGTCATTACGAGCAAGCAATAATAGTATGCTATAGATCTTAGCAAAATATAAAGCAATGTCACTATAAAGGCATATATATATATTCTTTGCAATTTTAATATAAATACCTTGGAAAAGCTAAAATGAGGAATTTTCGTTATAATTATGGCGTTTTTTATAAAAGGAGCCACATTGAAAAAATGGGCCTTATGAAAAGAAATATCAAAAGGGAAGTCCAAATTATATTCTTTATCTTCTTTGGTTGATAAAGATATAGTATCTACACCTGGTGCTGATATTTTTAAATCATCGGCTTGTAATGTTTTATTTTGGAGTGATTCTATATTTTTTGGGTCCCTCTCATTTTGTTTACAATGTGTTTGTTCCTTGGTATCATCCATTCTTAGCAACATCATATCCATGTCCTTTCCTAGGTTAGAATCAAAATCTTCTTCAAAAAAAGTTTCATCTAAATATTCTGATTCTTTGTATTCTTCTTCCAAATCATCTTTTAAAACATTTTTTAGAAAAGAATTTCTTTTTATATTACTTGAATGAACTATATTGTTTTCTTCCTTTATGTTGTGGGTATCCTTTTTATTTTTTACCTTATTAAGAATGTCTTTATAATATAATTTATATCTAACCAAGTTTTTTTTGCATTGGGAAATCATAATACTTCTATTATCAGTCCCTACTAATTGCACATTATTATTAAATTTGTTATTCAAATTATCCATAACAAAATTATATATAGTTGAAAACTCATTATGATTAAATATTTTTAAATTCATAAATGGTAGAACCTCATTTTCATTATATAAAGGAATATTTAACAAATAATATACTAATTCAAATATTATATTTCCATTTGAACAAAATGGGTCCCATATGACATTAACATTTTTTATATTTTTTAAACATTTATGAATAATTAATGAATATATACAACTAGCCGTATCATAACAATCATCGCTTAAAAAAAAATTATTATTGTAATAATTCATTCGTTTTATCTCCATATCATTTAAATATTTAATGATATGATTATTATTTGTATTATCTTTTACGCAGTTTATGCCTTCATTACATTCTCTTAACGCTTTATTTTCATCATTCTCCATATTATTTCCAATATTGCTTGTTACACTATCACATGATAATTTATCTATATTATTCTCAACTTCTCTTATACCATCTACATTTTCTGCACTTGTATCATTATACTTAAAAGTGGACTCTTCTGGTTGTTCATTTTTGAGGTATTCTTTTTCCTTTGACACTGGAAATGGGCTTAAGTTAGGATCACTCTCAATGGAGTTATTTTGAAAATGTTGGGAATTAAATTGGTCACTAAATCCTGAGTACTTATAAAAGTTGAATTGTTCTCCTTTTTCAATATTCTCATGATCTATTTTTATTTTTTTTTTTTCTTCTGATATAGACCAAAAAGGAACATTATCATTTACAATATTTTTCATTTTTTCATCTTTTATTTTATAATTATTGTTAAAAAGTGAAAAGAAATTAACATTTTGATATTTTTCAAAATTTTGGACATTATCTAGTTCCTTTATATATCCATATTCATAAAATCGAGGGGACAATTTACCAGAAAATTTTAAATCAACATTGCATATATTATTTTCAATATGAATAGCTAATAAATTCCACACATTTTCCAATTTACTTTTCCTTTCATCAATTGAGTTATTTTCACTACTACTTTCATGACTATCAACTAGACTGTTTATGTATTTATATATAGTACCTCGAATGGAAGGAACATCGAATAGTTTCGATTTGACAGATGTTATTTTTAATGGTACATTTTTTAAATAGCTTGATTTTATAAACTTATGCCATTCTATATTTTTAAGAGTACTCTCTAAACATGTTAAGGATGTACATGGTGTATTCTTAGCTATGTTAAGCCATATACTTTCAATATATTTACATTTTAAAGTTAATAAATAAATGAAAGACATTGAACATCTTAATTGGACCCCACCATTAACTTTTGTTATTTTTATTAAATGTTTTACCTTTTTCTCATTTGGATATTTTTCTTTTCTTTCTTTTTCATAACTTATTAAGTCACGAATATACACATATTTTATGTCATTTTTTAAAACTGTTTCTCCTCCTTTTCGTATTGATATAAAAAAATTATATATACTAAAGTTTCGTTTTTTAATTGTAATAAATCCAAACTTTAAAGGCATCATTTTTTTGCTCTTTTCATACTTTGCATATGTTTTTCCCCTCCTTTACATTTTCTTCATTTATTCTCATTTCTTAATTTCTATTTTATTTACTAGCTTTTTTTTTAACTCCTTTTCATCCCTAAAACTTTATTTAGTTATCTCAAAATGTATATTATTTATATATACATTTTCTCATTTTTTTTTTTTTTTGACCGTTGTTTTTTACCTAGCTATATACCATATATAGTATGATTAAAAATGTACCGAATAAAGTAAATGACATAAATGATGGATATCAATACTTTTATAAATATTTATATGTAATTTAATTAAATATATGTAAGTTGAAGGGATAAAAAATGCATGAAAACCGGTGGGAGCGTAGAAGATAATGTGAAGGTATATAAAAAATAGGAACCACAAAAAACGAATAAAATGAAAATGCTTAACATAAGAAAGATACCTATAGTTACACCATTCTAATTATTTTTCCTTTTTCCAAATTTTGTATAAATCATTTCGAACTCATATTTTTGGTCATAGTCATTTTTATTAATTCATGCTCTATACCTTTGGAGGTTATATTAAAGAAGTATATGTCATTGATTAAGTTTGCATATGGGATAGATCAATAAATAAATAGATGATGAATAGAATTTTCCTACATACACATATATATGCAATATATGTAAGGGAAAATTGTTTAAAAAGGGTGGAAAATTTATTTATTATAATTTTTATTTTTTGTGGGAAGGATGTGTCTCTTTACATTTAATTAAATATGAAAAATGCTAATATGAATTAGAATACTATTCACATGTATAACTTTGCTTTAGTGTTTCGTTCTTTTTATCTCTTACATTCGTAAACTGAAAAAGAAAAAATGTAGCGGCTTTGATTAAAGGTCGGTGTTTTTCAAATTGCATAATCAAAGAATACATAGTTGTACTGTATACACACATAAATCTGTATACTAAGAATGTGGAAAATATATATAATATTTTTTTTTTACAAAATATTTGAAATGACTTATAAACCCCAATTTTAATGATACATAACTATTTAAACATTTTATAAAAAGGAAATATAAGTTCCATCATCCCAAGCATATATGCTTATATGTGTTTTATTATTATGACTTATCTATTTCTTATAACTCAGGAATGCATATATTTCTACATGCGATTTTAAAGAAAATATATGGTGGCATTTAGAAAATAATAGGAGGAAAATTTTTTATTATATTATATGCCCACTCTAGGGGATGCAGCTTGCGAAAGATAATTAATTTGTCTTTTGCATGCGTTAAATAAAGCAAGCATACGTAGCAGCCATGAAAAATGTATTTTATTAAATTATGTTTTAATTTAAATGCGTTTTAATTTTAAATATGTTTTAATTTAAATATGTTTTAATTTAAATATGTTTTAATTTAAATATGTTTTATTTTTAAATATATTTTATTATCTGAATTATATTTACATTTACATTTTTACAACTTTACAACTTTACAACTTTGCAACTTTCTTAAAGTTCGATTAATTTTTTATCCACATATTTGGCTTTATTCTGTTTATTTCTTAACACACTTTCTATATCTACCAAAATGACAACTTTTTCGAAGGCATCAATTTTTTTACTGTTTTTGGTTTGCACTTTTTTTGTGCCCATAAATGAAGGATCACTTCGATCGTCTTTTTTTTTTTGAATCCGAAAAGTAGATTATATGGAGACGTATTTATTAAGAAGAGATATTCCAATTTATTAAAATATAAAGAATCTGTTATGTGTTTGAATGATTTATTATATAATAACAAAATAAAATTAATAGCTATCGATATCGATGGAACATTAGCAGATGATAATGGAAAAATAAGTGACATAAATTTAAATGCAATTCGTTTGGCAAATAAATTAGGAATTAAAGTTATATTAGCTACTGGTAGATTATATCCATATGCTATGAAAATGTTTACACAAAAACAAATTCAAAATTTTAATTTAGATAAAATGGATGGAATATATTCTCATGGAGCATATGCATATTTAAAGGGATATAAAACTGTATTAAGAAAATTTTCTTTTTTTGATTTAGAATTAATATTATATGCTTTATCATCTCATAATATTTTAGAAAATGCTGTTTTTTTAACAGTAGATTCAGCATATGTTCTAAATATAAATGATAATATACAACATGAAGATGCTTATATAGATACCGATGATGAAATAAAAATAAAATCCTCAATCAAATATGCAAAAGTAAACAATAAAGATTATACACCTATAATATTAAATAATGCTAGAGATCTATTTACTATTGGTGATATTATATCAATCGAAATATATAATCAATTATATGAAAATCAAGACATTAACAATGATACATTAAATACCTTACATGCCGAATTAGATAATTATTATAAGATATATATTCCAGGAAGTAATAATAAATTAGTATTATCCCCTTTAAATACTTCAAAAATATATGGACTTAATTATATTTCAAAACTTTATAATGTACATGTAAATGAAATATTATCAATAGGAAATGACACAAATGATATAGAGTTGTTAGCATCAACAGGATATTCAGTGGCAGTTAAAAATTCGACTTATGGTGCTCTTAAAGCAGCTCGTTGTATTTGTACACACACAAACAATCAGAATGCTATAGCTAATATAATATACAAAGCTATTAAAGGAAAGCAATTATAAAAACATATAATTACACAACATTCATTTTTTATGATTGCAGGGGACTAATCAAAAGGGGTTTTACCATTGCCCATATAAAGTAGGCAATATAAATAAAATTTGCAAATATGAAAACATTTTCTATATTTGTACCAAGAATTAAAAATATGTATATCCTTCATTTTTAAGGATCATATTAGGTAAGCCATATGTAAATTAGTTATTTTATCTTGTATATTATCCCCGTTTTTCATATCATTTTCCTATGATCCCTTAGTATACACCCAAAGACATAAACCAATACTATTATGTTGTCGTAAAAATATGCCCTTTCATTTTTATTTTTTTATTCATAATTTTTTAAATCCATTATTATGCATAAAAATTGTTAAAAAGTATATTTTTCTACATACGCATATGTATTGGTAAAATATATTACATGTGTAGTGTATGCATTATGAAGTAGTTTATCTTATATTAACATTTCAAAAAATACAAAAAAAACAACTAAAACCAATGAAATACCATTTTATGCACACGCCAAGAAGAGCATATAAATTATTTCTCTTGTATATTTTACCTTTTCTCTTTTAACTTAATCTATATATGTGCTTGAATTTGCATAAAATAGTAAACATGAGGAAAGAGTAAATTAAAATTGTATAAAAAGCTTAACACATAATCACCATAATTAGCAATCGCTACTGATTACTGTTCATAAAATGTTTCTATACATTGACCATCTTAAATAGGAAACTAAGTTTGCACTACTAGTTTTGTTATTATCAATAGTACTACATTTTTAGCATTTCATGTGGTTTATTCAATTTGCGTATTAGAATTGTCGTGGTAAAAAACCGAAAGAGAATGAGCAGAATAAAAGAAAGTAAATAATAGGGTAGTAGCAAAATTAATAATATCACACATATAAAAACTAGAAAGGAATAGTTAAGATATATGTAGATATACGTAGAAATGCGTAGAACGGCGTAGAATATATAGAAATAACGAGAGGGAAAAACGATAATAAAATAATATCGCAATCCTAATGTACTAGTATTTTCAAATTTATTATGTGAAAATGGTTTATATAAAGCATACTGTTATACTTGCAAATAAAGTATTATAAAATTTTATATAGTAAATATTTCTATATATTTTTTGGTTTATTTTCCACCTTTTATTGTATAATTTTTTGCACTAATCGAAAGATAACACATTTAATTTTCTTTAATATAGTTATATTGCAAGGTGGAAAAAAGAATAGAACATAAAAAAAATAATTTTCTTTACAATTCCATTTTATATTTTTCCCTTTTGTTTAGTATATATACATATAAAATATCCTCGTTTTTTATTATGTGCATAACTAGTTTTTTAATTTATATAGCTTTCTATATTAATCCTTTTAATATATGTTATGTACGGCAAAAATAGAAAGCATATTCGATGATATAAAAAACTATATAAATGTGTGCTTAATATTTCATAAGGGATTTTACCTATTAATTTAATTTTTTTGTTTAACTACATATAATATTTCCTATTTAATTTTGCTTATTTTTCTGTGCATTGCTTGAATGTTTAAAAAAAATAAAATAAAATTAACTATACATGCATATAATATTTTTTACTTTAAACTTTTTTGTGTATTTTCATGTTATTTAATAATATTATTATAAATATATACATTTATGATAGTTTATAATAAGGATCCTGTACAAATTTTAATATTGTTTATATAGGAATCTTAAAAAATAAAAACGTATTTATAATTAATTTTTTACAATTATTATACGTTCTTTTTTTACTTTATTATAATTTCTACATAATTTACTTCAGCTAAAAAAAATATACTGTATTTTTTTAGTACACATTATTTTTTCCTATATAGATCATATAAGCATTTATTTGATATTCTAACTTTATATAGTTATTTATCATAAGGATTTTAAGGTCTATTTTTTGTATAATAAAAATAAATAATTTTTCAAAAATGGGTAAGAGTGTCGAAGAAACTTTAAAGGGTGCTGATATTAAATTACTCTTGATCGACTTTGATGGTACGTTATTTGTAGATAAGGATATAAAAGTACCTAAAGAAAATATAGAAGCAATTAAAGAGGCTATTGAAAGAGGGTATATGGTAAGTATATGTACAGGGAGGTCAAAGGTTGGTATTTTAAGTGCCTTTGGTGAAGAAAATTTAAAAACAATGAACTTTTATGGTATGCCAGGAGTGTATATTAATGGTACTATAGTATATGATCAAATTGGATATACCTTACTTGATGAAACTATTCAAACTGATATTTATGCAGAATTAATAAATTACCTTGTTGAAGAAAACTTAGTTAACCAAACAATTTTTCATCGAGGAGAATCAAACTATGTTACTGAAGATAATAAATATGCAGATTTTTTACAAAAAACTTATAGTGAAAATAGAAGTATAATTATTAGACATAATGAGTTGTTAAAATATAAAACCATGAATAAACTTATGATAGTATTAGATCCATCTGAATCAAAACAAGTTATAGATAACTTAAAGAAAAGGTTTTCAAAAAAATTAACCATATTTACAACATATAATGGACATGCAGAAGTAACAAAATTAGGTCATGACAAATTTACAGGTATTAATTATTTGTTATCACATTATAATATTTCCAATGATCAAGTTTTAGTAGTAGGAGATGCAGAAAATGATATAGCTATGCTATCCAATTTTAAATATTCTTTTGTTGTAGCAAATGCAACTGATTCAGCAAAAGCTCATGCAAAATGCATTCTTCCCGTATCTCATAAAGAAGGTGCTGTTGCTTATTTACTAAAAAAAGTATTTGAACTTAAAAAATAAATACATTGTATATTTAATTAAAATTCAAAATTTTATTATACATTATAAATTTATGAGAAATCTATTTTTTCCATTAAAAATGTATAGATTATACATTTTTTGTTAATATTTTGCACCGCATAAATTATCTTATTTTATCGAATGCGTTGTGTTTTATATACAAAAATGAAATGTTGTCTTTGTAAAAAAGCGTACAAAAAAATATGTGTGTATGTACTTTTTTACGTATTAAATTAAAAAAACAAAAAAAACTAAAAAATTTATAAAATACGATAAAAAATGTTCTGTATGTGAATGCTCTCCATGTGAATCCCCTTCTTAAGTCTCTTCCACTAGGCTAACCCACTTTTCGCAATTCTGTGAATAGTGAGGCGTGCAAATGAAGTAAGAAAATACGTGAGTAAACAAAAAGTAAAGAACGAACCGTCTCAGGCATGAATCTCTGTGTGCAGTCGGGCTAATGCAAGTTTTACGAACCCATGCATATGTGCGGGGGACAAATAGCAGGATCGTTCTCATGAAATAAGGTAAATGACGATTTATGAAAAGAATTGTTTACCTGTAGATTTGGGAAAGGATACTTCACGGGGTCTTTGTCGGAGTCGCTAAAAGGGAAAAGAAAAATGTAAGCGTGAATAACTATCTATGGACACTATAATAGACTTAGTTTTCGTTTAAAAAATGATGAAACGTACATTATCCACTTATTTAGCGAAAAAAGGACATTGTTTAATATGGTATATTTTTTCGGATCATCTAAATCATTTTCTATGGCTTGAAAAATAACTGAAATTGGATAATCTGTTAGGTTGTAATTTCGTAAAAATTTGATAATTTTTAAATATTTTTTTGCAGATAAAAATAAATGCACAACCATTTCATATTCTTTTAATCTTAAAGACATATCTAAACAAAATTGATATGCCCATTCATATTTTGTAAACTGCCAATAATGAAATAACCTTTTAGTTACTTCGATCGAATCAGATATAACATAAAATTGAAGCAATTGCCTCAAGAAATTATCTTGCTTAAAAAAAATACAAACATCAAATATAAAAGTTTGCAAGATCCTATTAGGTATAATATTTAAATATAACAAGGATTTCATATATTCTAATATGTATATTAAAAATAGTGAAGTATTCTGTAATTCGGAATAATTTAAACCTTCATGATAAATGTTTTCCTTTTTATTATTTTGTATACTAACAGAATTATTCGAATTAATTATGTTATCATTTGAGTTTTTAGTATTTACAAAATTTGAGATTTGTTTTAATTTCTCATTAATATTGTCTTTTCTTTTTTCATCTTCTGAATTCATATCTTTTTCGCCATTCTTGTTAATCAAGCCACCCTTGTTAATCAAGCTACCCTTGTTTTTTTTTCGATCCCTTTTCATTTCAAGAAAGTTAATTGAAAAATTAAATAATGTTTCTTTATTACTTAAATTATATTTTTTTACAATAAACGGATGGAAAACTTCTGTAACGATATCCTTCTCAGTAATTAATGTTTTACCATCCAAATTTTTTAAAACTTCATCTAATGGTTGAATTATTTTATTTTTTTGTCTTGTTATAGTTGTAGAGCATTTACCTTTCTTTGCACATTGCTCAATCAGTTTCCTATAATTAATATTTATTATATTTACAATGGTCAAGAAATCTTCTATTTTTATATAATTTTCTAGCGCTAAAAAAAACATTTCTGTTATTCGCTTTTTGCACTGTGGCCTTCTTAGCAAAACGTCAACGGATGTGCTCTACGAAGGGAAACAAATTAAAAGAAATTTACACATAATATAGGGGGCATACAACAATAGATGAACTGGGTAATGATATTTTTTTTTTTTTTTTTTTTGTACTCCCTATACTCACCAAGTTCGAAAAGTGCTGACAAATCTGGAGCATTAGTATGTCATAGTCAATATTTATGCTGTATATATTTCCATAATGGGCATCAATGATTATGTTCGGAGATTTAAAAAAAATATAATTGCAGTTGATATTTCTTTTAAATGATTTGGGGGATGTTAAGTAGGAAATATTAACAGTATTATTATTTAGAGAAGTAATTGAATTTTTTTTTTTATATTTAATATCAAATATATAGATTTGTTCATTTATATAATTAAAAACACCAAATAAATTATTTATACAAAAAGTATCTATCATTCCACTTGCAAATAAATCAAGGACATAATCAAAATAGACAGTTGATGATAAACATCGAAATGATATTCTTCCATTTTTAAAGTCTTTATGTATACAATATGTTTCATTATATAGTATAATAATTTCAATATCATTTTTATTTATATTATCAGTTTTGGTTAAATTTAATTCGATTTTTGGAAGTTTTATTGCATTATTATTATTTAATAAGTAAGGTAATATAACATTATTCTTAGTTGACGATAATAAAGCTATATAAGATGTATTCTCGTTATACCATGAATATTTAGATTTTATATAATGTTTCTTTAACGGACTTATAATTAAATTATCAAAAGATATATTGAATATTTCTATAGAGTTATTAGTTACTACTACAAAATCTGAACTACTTATATTTTCGTTTAACTCTTTCGATGTATTATTATTTAACCAAAATGCACTTAATATTTCACATTCATCTAATTTATTTATTTCTACACTTAAATATATATTATGATTATTTAAAATATCGGATATTTCTATTATATTTGGATTAATGCTATAATAAAGAAAAAAACTTTTGTTAGCTGAAAAGCAAATATGTTCGCACAAGTTTTTGTCAAATTTTACATACACACCTTTATAATTTTCTTCTGTTTTTTTAATATCAGTTACTAAAAGAGCCTTCGTTAAAACATTTTGATGTATTATAAAATCATTTATTTTGTCATAAAAAATACGATCATTCTTTGAAACCTACAAAAGGTGAAACAATGTGTAAAAAGGAATACCCATATATACATGTCCTACGTATTTTAAGTTTAAAATGTATACACATACATATTTATATGTAGTTTAATCTAAGTAGTTATTATGTTTTTAGCATACCTCCCATTGATATACAGGATCAGATATATATGCTGGTGAATAAGTGGAAATGGATTTCGTTCTTCTAAATTCTTTATCTTCTTTAGTTTGTTCATTTAGTACATCCGTTTCAATCCGTTTTCTTTCCTTTGATGAAATTTCCCCTTCTTGTATATCCGTTTTATTAACTATAGCAGTATGATCATTTTTTATCACATTATTGATATTCATAATTTAAGTAATATTATTTTTTGAATATTTATGTCACAATATAATTATATATATAGGCATATATCAATAATTGTTATCATTCGCTTTTTTTCTAAATACATTATCTTGGCATTTTTATCATTTTTTCGTTATTTTTTTATTTTTTTTTTATTTTAGGAAAATATATTTTGTAAAAATCTAATAATACATTTTTTTTATGGGACAATCTTTTATATTATATTGTAAATATAAATATGTACATATGTATAATAAATTGTATACACATGAATAATTTATTGGATACCTGCTATTCCCCAATTTGAAATTCCCTATCTCGACAAATTACCAACCTTATTTGTTTTTACACTTTATCTTTTTTATCTTTGGAATATTTATTTTTTTACACTGAAAAAAAATATTTAAAAAAATATATATGGATATAAAATAGGGTACAAAAAATAATTAACCTACATATATACCTTTTTTTTTTTTTCAAAAATTTGGCTATTAATTTGTATCAAATTTAATCTATTCATTTTGTAAAATTGTATTATTATAAAATATAATTAAAAAATAAATGTAAACAAATTAAACATATTAAAACTTATGTATATTTGTGTTATAAACTTATTGAACGAATAAGTTTGATCATTGATAAAATACAACATGCCCCTATGTTAGTATTCTTTTCTTCCTCTTTATATGATGTACAATTTTCTATATACAATATAATACCACTAAATAGGTTCATTTGGAAAGTGTACCATAGTAATATTTAGCGTATAGCAATAAGGCCATACTTGTTGTAGGAAATATATAATTAATTTTTTTGCAACAATATGAGCACAAAAACACAGAACCCTAAATGTCAAGCCAAAGTAGGAATACTAAAGTGGTGTATATGTGTTTGTAGCGAAGATAATTTGTTTTTTTTTTATAAAAATGTAACTAACACACATGTGCATGTGTGATATACCAATCATATTGTATACAAAAAAACGAAAAGACAAGAATATAATGAATTTTAAATAAAGAAATATGCTTCAAAGAAAGATAAATTTATGCCTTTGGTATAGATATAGAATAAGGTATTGTCAAAATGAAGAAAGTAAAGTAATAGTAAATATTATGAGGAGAAAGGTCCAAGAGTTTTGCTCGAATAATACAAGATACAGAAAAATTACAGTCATACCATTTGATAATAAAGAACTGTCATTAAATATAGAATATAAAAATATACCTTTTGATATAGATGAGTTAAATAAAAAAAGTAAAAATGAAATATTAAATATTTATAAAATTGTGAGAAATAAAGCCGAATTAAATAAATTACCAAGTGATTTTTTAGATAACTTATTTGAATGTACAAAAAAATATATTCGTTGTTTATTACCTTATGAAATTGTAAAAATATATAAAACATTAAATATATTAAAAAAAAATGATAAGGATTTAAATTTATTATTACATCAACATATAAAAAGAATATATAAAAATTTTGATGTTATAAGTATCAGTAAATTATTTCAAATATATACCTTTTCAGAATCAAAGCCAATATATATAATAAAAAAATTATCAGAAACATTTTTAAATAATCTAACAAATTGTAATAAACCTTGGTGTTTTCGAGAAGTTATATCTATATATTCCTATTTTAAAATAAATTCACCAGAACATATAGATCATATATTTAAAAAATGTGTGCCTATAATCGCAAAAAATATAATGATGTATACACCAAAAGACACTACTATTATTTTCTACAGTTTTGTAAAAATGAATAAACATGATAAAATTTTATGTCATGCTATAACAAAAAATGTAATTTTAAAAATCCATTTATATGAATTTAATCACCTTTCGATTATATTAAACTCGTTTGCTAAGATTGGCGAAAAAAATAATAAACTATGTAAGGTCATATGCGACCAAATCAAAAATAAAATGAAAGTTGTAAAAGCCAATACAGATTTAGGAGCACACTCCTTGGCTTCGTCTTCTTCAAAGTTGGAGCCAAGTCATATCGAGCACAACGACCCGAATAAAGATTATCTCGCCAATTTTCGAACAAACAAATTGACGGAAACAGAAATGAATGATATCACAAAACATGATGAAGCAATAATCGAATTAAATGAAAACGAAACGGAATGTAAGCTAACAAAAGCATGTGAAAATAAAAATGATTTATTAGAAAATAAAATTTTAAAACCAAAAGATGTTTCTGTTATATTAAATGCTTTGATAAAGCTTGAATATTATAATAATGAAACATTTAATTGTTTAATTCCATTTATAATAAATAATATTTGTAAATTTTCACCTCAATCATTAAGTAATTTAGCTCATGCTTATTCACAAATACACATTGATAATACATTGTTATTTGATAAGTTAGCTAATGAATCGATAATGAAAATCCACAAATTTAAAAATAAAGAGTTAAGTAACTTAGCTAACTCTTTTGTACGATTAAATATAAAAAATAAAACATTGTTTACTTATATAATAGATGAATTTTTATATAGATCTACTATTGGATCTAAATTTCAATGCTACAAATTTGATATTTTGTCATTACAGCAATTTGCATATTCATTTAGTAAAGTTGGATTAAAAGACGAAAAAGTATATAACATTTTATACAACACTTTAATGAAAAAAATTCGTGAAATAAAAAAAATGCAAAAAAAAAAAAAAATAAACGAACATAATGTATTATTACAAAATGATAAAAGCCAAACAACCTCCTGTTCAGACATTATGATAAATAAAAATACAAATTCTTTATTATTTAAAACAAATGAAATGGTAGAAAAAAATAATTTTGATTTTTTTTTCATTTCAACATTTGTCAATTCTTATAGTAGAGCAAAAATAAACCATAAAAATTTTACACACTTCATTAGCTACATAATTAGAAAAAAGAAACAAAATAATAATGAGATATTATCAAATCAATCATTAAGTAGTTTGATTTATGGTTTAACTAAATTAAAAATTCAAGATAAAAAGATATATCAATTATTACTTAAAGAATGTAATGAAAAGATAGATTCATTGCAACCATTTCAAATAGCATTAATATTATATTCATTTAGTAAATTAAAAATCTATTCTTATAAATTTGTTAAAAAATCGATACAAATATTAAGTATGAATATACACAATTTGAGTTTAACTGATTTATCTTTAGTATGCTATTCATTATCAAACTTTTTATACAGAGATATAATATTTTTATATAAAGTTCAAAAAATAATATTTATAAATAATTACGAATTTAATAAAACAAATGTTTGTCAACTTTTTAATTCATTTACAAAATTATGTTTTTATTATAAACCATTTTATGATTCTATATTTCAAAAAATATTTGCATTTATGCATGAATTTGATGAAAAAGAATTAACTAATCTTGTCTTTTCATTTATTTATTATTTTCATATGGTCATACTACAGAATTATGCCAACATAGAAAAAGGTCCTACCCCCTCTGTCATCGATTTGAATGTCAGTGAGCACAAGAATGAGATAAAACATGTTGCCAACAACCAAATAGATCAACAAAATGAAAAAATAAAAATAAAGCCCAATACGAGTAGTAAAATACACACATCTGACGAAAAAAATGATGAAGATAATGTTGTTAACAATGATAGCAAACATAATAGAACTTACCATTTATTGAGAGAAAATACGTCTAATTTGATTTTAAAAAATAAGGAAGAATTTTTTAAAAACGAATTAAATATTTTTTTTAATTTAATTTTTATTTTAAATGAAAAATATAGGCAAAAATTATCACTAATTAGTATATATCAATTACAAATAGTAGACTTATATTTACGTGCATTTTTTCCAAACTATTTTTCATTTCCAAATTATTTAAAAAGTTTTTTTTTCAAATGCAGAAATGTAAAACTTAAAATTGATGATTATGTTTTATTATCCTCAAAAATGCATCGAAATATTTCTCGATATCTTAATGCAGTTGGTGTTAAACATAAGAGTGAAGTTATTTTTGGACCATATCAATTAGATATTGTTGTAGATTTTTTGCAAAACGATATAAAAAATAAATTTAATTTAAATTTTAACGACGAAATGAATGAACTAAGTCATAGTAATGATAATGTAATATATAAACGAAAGGGCTTAGAAAATGAAGTAGTTGTAAAAAAAGAATATAAAGAAAAATATAATGTAATTGAAAAGTTACTAACAAAAAATATTGTCATAGAAGTTGATGGCATATCTCATTTTTATAAAGAAAGTTATAGTAGAACATTAAATTCAATAATAAAAAATTATATTTTAAAAAAATTTGGATGGAATATAATACATATACCATACCAAGAATGGAATCAATGTTATAATTTTAAAACTAAACTGTTATATGCCATTCATATTTTTAAGAAGATTCTTCATATCAATCGAGATACTGTATCTCCAAAAGATTTTGTATATTTCATGAGTAATGAAAATGGATTTAATCAACAGGGGTCCAATAATAATGCCTCTGAGCATATGCCACATACAGAAGAAGCGAATGACAACTTAATGGATCAAGATATGACCATTAAGAATACTGATAAAAATGAGAAAGCCGAACACGAGGATGAAAAAAATATTCCAGATTTTTACACAATAGATGAAGAAACCATTTTCCTCAATCAGCTAAAATCTCGAAATAAGTTTCAAAAAAATATAATGAAAAAACTCAGGAAAGATGGAAAAATGAAATATGATTTTAACATCGTCCGAAAGGATAATAAAACTGAAGAGTGCATCGAATTATCTGATCAGAGTTCTAAAACAGATATCGAAACGTGAAGAGTGGCTTAAATTTGTTTGGGCATTTGCTTGCACATTTGTTTGCAGATTTTTCATTCGCATCATATTTTGTTTTGTCGTAATTCATTGTGCTTATGCTACTACATTTGTTAGCATATAGTTTGTTGTGCTTGTTTGTTTTTTGTTTTTTCTTTTTTTTGTAACACCGTAATAACACGCATATACTATTCACTTTGCATCTCATGTGTCAACATTTGAAAAAATATAAATATAGATTGAAATACCATTTGAAATAGGAAAATGTGTATATGTAAGTATATTACTGTATGGCAATTATATACACTTCAAACAGTGTGCAATGTCATGCCATTTTTTTGAACCCTAAAAAAAGGTGTACCTTTTCTTATAGAAATTTATAACGTTTGCTGAGTTAAAGACAAAATTATTTTATGTTAATAGGAATAAGTGGATAGAATATAATGCCAAACACACATATGTATATGTATGTAACATTATTAACAAAAGGTAAAAAAAAAGAATAAGAACAATGTCCAAAACTTATATTTAGCAAAAATTTATGAGTGCTATAGTAATAATAAAACGGTTCTTAACTCAAAAAAAAAAATATCATTTTAGTAATATATTTTCATTCAATTAAAAGATAAAATATAAATTATGTTTATTGAAATGTATTAAAAAGTGAAAGGTATCCATAAATTTATTGATGAAAAGATGTTGGTCAATTTCTTTTTATATATAAGTTTTTTTTATTTTTGTCTTCTCTTTCCCTTTTATGCACCTTTTTAGTATTCCCCAATTTTAGGGGCTAAGAAAAAGGTCAAATGGGAATTGTCAGGTAATTCAGTTAATTGCTGTTTGAAATTAAATTTGATAGACACTGGAATATTTGGAGAAAGAGAAATTAAAACTTCATCAGATAAAGCTGAAGCTCGTGAAAACATAACCAAATATCGTGTTGCAAATTCTTGTGAAACGTATTTTGAGCATGTAATAGATATATCAGCCATATCATTTGTAAATTGTTTTGTTACTTTTATATCTGAACCTGTTGTACTTAAAATCATAGTATCTTTTTTCATAGATATAGATACATTATCTCCAATAGAATTTAAATATTTCGTAAATTCTTGAAATTTTTTAGATTTCATTGTACACTGACAATGATATTCTGATTGAGGTATTTCCAAATGTTCCTTTTGTGTATTGATTAATTTAACTTGGATTTCTAATGAATCTTCAGTACTAGATTGTTCTTCTTCATCTATAATTCCTATATTTAAGACTGCATCATTTTCATTATCTTCTTTAAACAAAAAAACGGTAGACTTTTCTTTTATCACAGATAATATTTTCAACATGAAATTTATGCTTATCCCTAAAACACATTTTTTATCACATCTAAAAAGGATGAAAAAAAAAAAAATTTTGAACTCAGACAAAATAATGAAATGGATTAATGTAAAGTATTATGACAAAATAATAATTTTTAGTGTAAAAGGTTGAGAAAATGTATAGAACCTGTAATGTTGAAAAAAGTCGGACATGATATTCAAATCAACTAAGGATACATGACTGCAATCCATCGATTGCATTTTAATTCCATTTTCATCACATTCTAAGTTTACTTCTGTACATATATCTTTTAAAGTTTCGAATAACTTTTTAAAAAATTGGCCATCTATTCTGCATTCAAACATTTTGCCTGATATTTTTTTCTCTTAAATGGGAATATATTATGCGGTATATTATATTTTTTATTTGTTTGCTTATTTATAAGTTTTTTATTTTGCTTGATAAAAGTGAAAAAAAATAGCTAGCTTAAAAAGTTCATAAGTTTATCCTTGGAATTATATTAGTGTGCTTGCACATAAATTCATAACACGTTCATAAATGTGTGAATCACAATTTATGTTTTATTATATCGAGAGAAAGTAAATGATAATAAAAATATATAAATTCCCTAGTTAAAAAAACATAATTAAAAGCAAAAAATATATTTTAATTATTTATTAAATGGTAAAAAGATATTTAAAAAACTAAATTAAGAAAAATTAAGCCATTGGATGCGTTTAAAAAATTATACATTATATACATTGCATACACATATGCATTATATATATATAATATTATGTGTATATTGCATTTCATAAAATTTTTCGAAGAATTTTTTTCATTGTAGAATTAAATTATTTTTAAACATTATTAAGCTCTCAAAAAATGTGTATAATTTTATAAAACATTCTTTTATTATTTATAATTGTATTATTAACAACCTAATTTCCTAAATAATATTTATCGTAAATAATAGTTTAAATATCGTTAAAATATTCTTAAAAAATTGTCTACGTTGCATTGAAATTTTTCTTTGCTTTTTTCGCTTTTTTTGGGGTTTTTAATTTTTTTAATATTGAAAATGAGATAAGAAAATGTGAAGAAATAAAGCTAACACATTTTGTTGCGTATTCATAATGGAAAAATAAAAAATACTGTGAATGTACCAAATAAAGCCGTGCTTATTCTATTGCTAATTAAATACGTATTCCCATATAACAAGCAATAATCAGTAAAAAAGAAAAACAATATGCAGATTATACTACTCGCCATGCTAAGGCCCGCATATATAAGACGCAAACATATACAAGTATCCAATTTTTTGTTCTTTTATCGAATTGTGTGGAGTACCAATATAAGGCATAATATAATCCCTGTTCAGTTCGAAAAAAAACATATTTCCTAATAATATGAAGTATACATTTATTTGGCGATTTAGATAAACGATATGCTAAAGGAATAATTAAAGTGGTTATTCATAGGAATAAATTGTGAAAAAAATTATTTTTTGTAACCCATAAATTGATATAATTTAACTATAAAATAAATTTACTTTTTTCTCGTTAAAAATAATATTATTACAACATCACTGTTAATATGTTTGTAATACATAACTTCATATATGTTTATAAAACTTTCATATAAATTTTTTTGTAAAATATTGAAAAAAAAAAAGTTGTTCTATCCAATTTGTTTAGTGCTATTTTTGATGTACATTATAATATACTAATGATATAAAAAATGGGGATGCGATAAAAAAAAAAAAAATATATATTTTTTTTATAAGGGCATAATTTAAAATGGAAAAAAAAATATAATATTTATTTATGTATATGTAACTGACTCTATAAGTTTATTTTTTAAATAGCAATTAAGATATTTATTACTAAAGTAATAATATCAATAAGGAGACGAAAAACAGGAAATTGAAAGTTGCGAATATATTACTATGTACTACATCAATTTTGTTCCTTCATTCGATTTTCCTTACAATTTGCGTATATTTGTAAATGAAAAAAAAAACAAAAAAATATACATATACAATATTAAAAAAATAAAAACTGTTTGAAAAATTGGTAAATCATATTTTTATACTTAACCTGAAAAAATATGTCGTATATTATATGTATGTTGTAAATAATAGAGTATATATATATGCATGTTCAAAATAAAGGATAGGTATTGATATTGTGTTAAAATGAAAAAGTTTAACAAGAGGAAAAATAATATTGGGAAAAAGGGGAATTACAATAACAGAAATAAAAATAAAAAGGTAGATGATTCAGAGATCGAATCAGATGATATATTGTCATCCAATTTGTCTGAAGAAGATAATATTATTGTAAATAAAAAAACAAAATTTAATGATGAAATAATTGAAAGTGATGAAGATGATAATTATGGTAATAAAAACAATTCAGATGACGATGACGAATATGATGGATTTAATAATCCAGAGGAAAGGAAAATGTATTTAGCAAAAAAATATCTTAAAGATATGGGAATTGAAAGTAGTGAAGAAGAGGATAGTTCAGGGGAATCAGAAAATAGTGACAATGAACAAAATAAAAAAAAGAAATTAAGTTCTGATTTTTCATCTGATGATAGTGATATTGAGAAAAAAGAAAAAATAAAAAAAATGTTAATGGAAAAAGAAAGTTCAAAATATAGAAAAACCCTTTTAAATTTAAGAGACAAAATAAGGATATTTTATGATGAAGAATTATCAAATAATTTATTAACTAGTAATAATAAACAAGATAATCAAAATATGAATAATTTACCAAAGAAGGTAAAAAATGATGATAATGTTTTGTTTTTTAATGGACATAAAAAAAGTGTTACTACAGTTGCTTGCCCAGATTATAATTTATCTTTTTTCGATCATTATGATTATAAAATCGTAAACAATAACAATAAAAAGTTAAACAATTATGATGATCATACTGATAGTGATAGTGAAAATGTAAAAAATATATCTGATGAAATTATGTATCCTAAATCTTTTGAAAATACATCCATTAATACAATATATACAGGGGGTAAAGATGCTTGTATTATTGAATGGGATTTATATCGACAAGAAAAAGTTCATATTTATAAAGGGAATCCAGATTCTTTTAAAGATTTTGGGAATCAAAGTGGGATATGCCATTTTAAAAGTGTAATGGATATTTATTGTAATAAATATAATTCATTTTTTATGTCAGTTGGATGTGATAATTTAATAAATGTATGGGATAATAGAACAAAAAAAACGTGTATGAATTCAGTTATAGGTCATAAAAATATTATAACTTCAATAGTTGGATGTAATGATGATACAGAAGAATTAAACATGGAACATAATTTTTTTACTTCATCATATGATAAAACAATTAAATTATGGGATTTAAGATTTTTTAATAAATGTATAAATACATATTTAGGTCATACAAATAATATTCTTACAATGAATTCGTTAAACCAAAATAAATTATTAACAAGTTCTAGTGATTATACTATACGTTTTTGGAATACTAAAAATGATAATCATATATTATTTAATATAAATTATGAAATTATTGAATCATGTTGTACTCTTAATAATAAAATATTTGTAGCAGGAACATTTTCAGGAGCCCTTTATATTTTTACTTCATCTTATAAAAAACCAATTTGTATACACAAAAATGCACATAGCTCATATCCTATAACATCACTAATAAGTATCCCATACACAAATATATTTATTTCTGGTTCCTATGATGGATATGTTAATTTTTGGGAGTATAAAAGTATTAGTAAAATATCTGCTAGCATTCACAAAATCATGGCTATACAGCTAAATGGAACAATAAATAAATTTTCTTTTGCGCACAATTATAAATATTTATTTGCAGCTATTGGTAATGAAATGAAACATGGTAGGTGGGACCGAACGAAAAATAAAAATGGGCTTGCTGTAATACCAATTCAATTTTTGTCATAAATATTTCTTTCAAAAAAAAGCAATATAATATATGTGCCCCAATAATAAAGTAGCTAGCTAGCTAGCACAGACTATTTCGTACATGCAGCATAATTAAATTTCCACATTCAAAATAATTCATTTGCGTTAATGTTGTAAAATTTGTGTATGAAAATGTTTTTTCAATTTGCATACATTTTTTAATTTCATATTTATCAATTATTTACTTTATATTTTTTTTGTTATTTTCATGCTTAACCTTATATTTTTAAATAACCAATTTAGTTGTCTAATCACATATACCCCTTTTTTAAAATTATCAAAATAATATCAATTATTTTAATTTTTGATTTTTACCAAAACATATAGTTTTCATAGCATATGTTTTTAGCACACATCCCATACTGTTAAGATAGTACTATGCTACTACATTAATTAAATAGTTAGTTATCATTTTTTAGTAGGCAAATAAATATATACAATTATATTTTAAGGTATCACTGTGATTTATACTTTTTAAAAGATATTATTTACTGTGGAATTTTTTTAAAAGCATATGATTTTCCCCTATCTTTACATTTAACTTTCATATATGTATATTTTTTTGATTTTTTTTCATTTATTTTTCTTTCTTAGTAGACAATCATGAAAAATAAAAAAGTAGGAATTCAGTGTGTAGAGGGTCACTACATATATGCTAAAAATATCGAATGCATGAACACGATTTTTTTTTTTTTTCATGTCTATATTTTTATTAACAAATTTAATCATATGTAAGCGGTTTCATTTATTATAAATACTATATTTTTTCGTTGAATGGAAAAATAGTTAGGCAAAAAAAATGATATATTAATAAGATGAAAATGATTATTTGAACTTTTTAATCTCATACTATTCCTACATTGTAAATTACACATTATATTTATTTCCTATTATATATAAAATATCCACTTATTGTATATTAGTAAAATTATTAAATAAGCTAGAAATTAATTAATGCATATTTTTTATAATTATGGTTTTATTCCTTAATTATCCTTTTATTAAACTGTTTTAAATGTATAATAATTTTTTTTTTAATTAATTCTAGTTAAATATTTTTCATAGCTTTATGACAATAAGGGGGAGAAAATGAAAAAAAATATTTCCTTTAACCTCTTTTTATTTTGCAGCTAATGAAACGATTTATGCTTTGTGATAATTGTATGACTATTTTTAATTTATTATTTTTTTTTTCGTGTGCATTTTAGTTTAAAATGTATATATTTCAAAAGAACAATATCAAACTATTGTTTATTTTGTATAATATGAAATAAATTATTAAAATAATAGAATATTTTATATTTTATGAACGACTTAGAGTTTCATTTGTTCCCCACTTTATTCGTTTGGTCTTTCGTTTTTTTTTAAATAATATATAGCTTTTTAAAATGAACAATTTTATAGTACTACCATATATTCATATTATAACAAATAAATGCATTTCTTAAAAAAAAAACAAGAGTATATCCTATGTGATTGTACAATATTTTACTTGTATTAAGTTGTTGACCTATTTATTCATTTATATAACATTTAAATAGAACAAACATAAAATATAAAATAAAAGATATTATAAGATGAGTAAGAAATATGTATATTGGGAAAAGCAGGGTAATGATCGTATGTGTGGTCTTCACTGCATAAATAGTATCCTTCAGGTAATTAAAAAAAATTATAAAATTATAATTGAATTTTATGAAAAACCCAACATAATTTCATACTAAAATACAATATTGGAAAGGGAATATTTACTTATCATCATACTATATGCATGTCCATATATTATTTAATATGTTGTACTCTACAGCATATTAAAATTGCTCTAAATAGGAAAGTCTCCACTCTTGTATGCTTTATAA